>NC_056743.1:422802229-423102229 GCF_019279795.1 Protopterus annectens | reverse complement strand
TAGAGTCACCTATTACAAGTATATCAGGTGTGTTGTTTAGTCTTAAGGGCTGTGACTGTTCGGCACACTGGCTTTGTGAGATATGTGTTGCACGTGTTTTGTTTTGGGGTAGCGGTTGCTTGGGTGTCTGCTTTGGAGGTCTCTGCTGCTTAGGCAGATCTTTATTTAGAGCCTCCCAGTATGTTTTTGTGTGATTATGTGTTTGGTTTGCTGTCGTGGTAGGTCTGTGTGAGACTGGAATTGTAGTGAGTGTGGTTTCCTTCTCGTCCTGACTGGTTATGACAGTACTGAATTGAGAGAGCTTAGCCTCCAGTTTGGCTATATGGTTGCATCTCTCACATGTGTTGGAATTTGTTGGGAGGAGGAGAGGGTTGTCTGTGTACATGAGGCAGTTGTAACATTGCCTCAAGATTCCCAGATTCACCAGCTGGACCGGAGAGGAGATTGACAACTGACCTTTGGACATGTTAGAATAATATTGGGAATTCCTTAATAATTGAAAACAAGGGCCAGTGGGGAGTGAGGGTGTAGTGCTTTTAATTTTTAGTGCTGACTTATATAGTTGCTTTAGTGAGCAAGTGCCAGGTAACTTAAGTGCAATGTGTTACAGGTAACTTAAATGCAAAAATGACAAACAGTAACTTTCTTTCAAGTGAAACAAGGAAATAAGTACAGTAAGCAATGCAGATATCACTAGTGATCCACAGAAGCGCTGAGAAGCCAGATTAGGTGGAATTAGCTGCCCAGGGAAATAACAAGCAAACAAACAACAAGCATATAAACAAAGCTAGATTCAGCAGGCCTGGATCTAGTCTATGCTACAGCAAACAAGGTGTACCAATTTCAGTAAGATACAGTTCAAATATTCAGGCACTATAAACCTTTAACCAGAAATTCCCAGCTCAGAATGGCAGAGTCCAGCCTCTTCTCCCGCAAGAGTGCAGACCACGAACCTTCTTAATGTAAAATAACTGGCCTGAAGCCCAAGTGCTTAAACCAGAACTAATACACTTTAAGAATAACAGACACTGGGCTCTCAATCAGCAGTTCCCAACTTAGAAGGATGAAAGCTACCTGTCCTGCCACCACAGTGCATGCCACAAACCTTCCTAATGAAAAACAACTGGTCTGAAGCCCAAGTGCTTAATCCAAAAGACTTAGAATGATAGCTACACTTTAATCAAGTTACTACCAAGCAGTAATAATTACAATTGAATACTTTAGAGAATGCCTGGATTAGTGCTCAAGTTACACAAACAAAGCTAGATCCAGCAGGCCCGAATCCAGTCTATGCCACAGCAAACAAGGTGCACCAATTTCAGTAAGAAGCATTTCAGATATGCATGCACTATAAGCCTTTAACCAGAAATTCCCAGCTCAGAAGGGCAGAGTCCAGCCTCTCCTCCCAAAAGAGTGCAGACCACAAACCCTCTTAATGTAAAATAACTGGCCTGAAAGCCCAAGTGCTTAAACCAGAATTAATACACTTTTAGAATAACAGACACTGAGCCCTCAATCAGCAGTTCCCAACCTAGAAGGATGTAAGCTACCTGTTCTGCCACTACAGTGCAGACCACAAACCCTCTCAGTGCAAAACAACTGGTCCGAAGCCCAAGTGTTTAAACCAAAAGGCTTAGAATGAGTTATACCAAGCAGTAATAAATACAATTGAGTACTTTTAAGGTGATGCAAAAGTAAAATAAAGTAGGTAGAAACACAAGTACAGTAAAAGCAGATTAAATTTTTTTTTTTTCTGAACAAGTGCTGAGATCAAAGAAACAGATTTGAGTGCTGAAACTAGAAAACTGGCTAGTTATAAGAAAAAAAAAACTAAGCTAGAAGGCTTCCCTCCAACACAGAAGGGCTTGGGGGCTCAGAAGCCTACAAATAGTCTATACCACTTAACAGGAAAGGCAGGAAACAAGCTTAAAGTTTTTTTTCCCCCCCCCAGATGCTCTCTTTGTACACAGTAGGAGTGCCTGAAATCAGAATATGATCTCACTGCACTCAGTTGAGTGAGCAAATGAGATGGGCCCAGAAGGAGTATCCAAACACAAATTTACAAGAGGGGCGGGCAGTTTCAAGGCCACTAAGATTAACACCAAAACAAAAACAGGGAGGGTAGGTGGGACTAACTGAAGAGCAGAGTCAAAACTTCCAGTTCAGTTAATATTCCTGCAACACAGTCAAAATCAATTTAAATACTGTATTTTTTTGAAAAAAAGGGCAGATAAAGGTAGTTAAATTCTCTTATACGTCCAGTTGAATACAGCAAGTTCTTAGCCGGCCAAAGCTGAGGTTTTTAAGCAGAAAATATTTCACACTGTACCACTTAAATAATAGGCAAGGACAGGAAATCAAAGAATGTGGCTACCCCCACACCTGTAATTACTAGCAAATAACAAAATTCAGCAAACACTGACTAACTTCCAGTTCAGTTAATATTCCTGCAACACAGTTAAAATTAATTTAAATACTGTATTTTTTGAAAAAAAAGTGCAGATAAAGGTACTTAAATTCTCTTATACATCCAGTTGAATACAGCAAGTTCTTAGCCGGCCAAAGCTGAGGTTTTTAAGCAGAAAATATTTCACACTGTACCACTTAAATAATAGGCAAGGACAGGAAATCAAAGAATGTGGCTACCCCCACACCTGTAATTACTAGCAAATAACAAAATTCAGCAGACACTGACTAACTTCCAGTTCAGTTAATATTCCTGCAACACAGTTAAAATCAATTTAAATACTGTATTGTTTTGAAAAAAAAGTGCAGATAAAGGTACTTAAATTCTCTTATACGTCCAGTTGAATACAGCAAGTTCTTAGCCGGCCAAAGCTGAGGTTTTTAAGCTATTTGCATCCCCCCTCAACTACCAGTTATAGATTTTTTGCACAAGGACATATCACAAACTAGCATGGAAAGTGGATGCTCTCTCATTCAGTTGGAGGAACCTCTCGGGGTATGGCTTTCCTCCTCTACCTCTTCTTCCACGGGTGTTATTAAAGATAAAGCAGGACAAACCCAAGATGATTTTACTGGCCCCAAATTGGCCTCGTCAATTTTGGTACTCAACACTGATGAACCTATCCCAGCAGCCTCCTTGGATTCTACCTCAAATTCCAAATCTTTTGTCCCAACACCAGGGCCAGGTTCTGCACTCTTATATCAAAACTCTCAGCCTGGCAGCCTGGCGTATTCACGGTCTATGATTAATCCAACCCTTCCCAAACAGGTCATGGATGTCATCTTAGAAGCCAGACGCCCTAGCACTAGAAAATCTTATGAGGGTAAATGGAAGAGATTTTGCACCTGGATGCATGCTCAGGATTCAGATCCTCTCATTCCTAATATTCCATTGATTTTACATTGCCTGACAGACATGTTACATAAGGGTTTATCCTTCTCCTCCATAAAAATACATGCCTCAGCTATCTCTGCACATTACAATACAGATCCTCCAATCTTTTCACATCCACTTCTGAAACAATATCTCAGAGGAGCAAATAATTTAAGACCCCCTAGGACACAACTCATACCTGCCTGGGACCTCAACTATGTTCTGGAAAAACTTATTCTACCTCCTTTTGAGCCTGCTGCCACATCTGATATAAGTATTTATCATGGAAGACAGCTATCCTACTGGCTTTGACTTCAGCCAGGAGAGTCTCTGAGTTACAAGCACTCATGGCTGTGGAACCTTTTATTATTTTTCATCAAGACAGGGTGTCTTTAAGGACTAATCCTACTTTCATGCCTAAAGTGGTTTCTAAAGTGGCTCTAAACCAAACTATTCACCTGCCAACTTTTTTCACTAACCCACAAAATAAGGGGGAGAGGATATTGCATTCTTTGGACGTGCACAGGCAGCTTCGTTTTTACCTGGACAGAACCAAGGATATCAGTAAAACAGAACAACTGTTTGTTTCTTATGCAGCAAATTCCCAAGGCAAAGCTATTTCAAAACAGACCATTTCAAAATGGATTACTCATGGAATCAGATTTTGTTACTCTCATCATGGAAAGCAAATCCCAGGAAAAATTAGGACTCACTCTACCAGAGCTGCTGCTACTTCAGCTGCCTTTCTCAGGGGAGTACCTACCAAAGATATTTTGGAAGCTGCAACTTGGAGTTCAGTGCATACTTTCTCTAAGCACTATAATCTCCCTCTTTATTCTAAGTCTAGGGCAGGCTTTGCTTCTGCAGTCTTGCAGGGCCTTCTAGCCACCCCTTCTACTCTATAACCACCACCCTTTATCTCAGCTTTGGGATTCAACTCTACAGTGATGACCGCAACAGTGAAACACGATGAACATAGTACAGTCGTGTACAATTACCATAAATGTAGATGTTCGAGTGTCTTCACTGTTACAGTCTGGGTTACCCACCCTCCTGTCCCCTCCTATACTTTTATTACTGGGTTTCCTACGTCACCCTTCTTCTGAGGTGTATTTGCTACAGGGTATGGGGTTTGTTGTATGTTACATTTTTGTTTTACTATTAGCCTTCACTTTTGGGCACCTGACATCCAGGGCAAGAAAAACTGGAGAACATGGCGTCGGCTGGCAGCTTTGTACCCCAGGCGCTCTGACGTCAGGGAGCATGACTGAACAGCCAACGCCGGACCCAGACGTTGGGATTCTGGCCGACCGAAGACTGCCTGCCGGCAGGAAGAACCCTACAGTGATGACTGCAACAGTGAAGACACTCGAACATCTACATTTATGGTAAGTGTACACAACTGTACTTTCCCTGATTTATCCTTTGGCATTTCTATTGCCTCAAGGGTTTTCACCAAATGCCTTGCTCCTGTGATTTCTTTTTGCAGGCTTCAGGGATCCAAGTCTTTCCTTACTTGGACGACAACCTGTTTCAAATGTTCTCTACAGAGATCTTATTGCAAAATCTTCATTTTGCTATATCCCTTCTGCAAAGCCTGGGGTTCACAATAAACTTCAAAAAGTATTTTCTAACTTCTTTGCAGTACCATCTTTTTCTGGGGTGCAGGATCTGGACTGTGCCTATGCTGGCATCCCTGCCTCCTCCCAAGGCCTTAACTCTCATTTCCTTTTTTCAAACTGTTTTTCCTCTGGCCTCCCGAATAGCCAGGGAATTTCTGAGAGATCCAGGGTTCCACCATTCGTATGCTGCCTCTGGCCAAACTCCACATGAAAATGTTTCAGTGGTTTCTAAAGTTGGTTTGGCTTCAACATACACATCACTTCAAATTTGTAGTTGTTCTGCCTTGTCTCAAAAAGGAACTTGAGTGGTGGATTTAGCAGTTCTCTAAATCCAGGGGTCCCTTTTCATCCCCCTCTTCCCTCTCAGGAGTTGTTCACAGATATTTCAGATGTGGGATGGGGAGCAGCATTTGGCTTCCTAGAGGCGCAGGGTGTTTGGTTACCTCTTCAATAGAAAGAGCACATTGTTGTCAAATGGATGACAGCTCTTCTGCTGGCACTTCAGGCTTATCATCCTCTCTTCCCGGGGCCTCTCATGGTGTTTACAGACAATACCACAGTGATGTGGTATGTAAATAAACAAGGGGGGACAGGATCTTATTTTCTTTGTCATTTGGCACTCCTGGTGTCGGAACTTGCTATCCAGCATCAAGTGACTGTTCTGGCAGTTTACATTCCCTCAGGTCAAAACATTGTGGCAGACACTCTGAGCAGGTCCTTAACTCAATCCCACAAATGGATGCTTCACAGGGATGTGTTTCTAGACATTGTCCACCAGTGATGTTCTCCTCAAATAGATCTTTTTGCCTCCCCTCTGAACAGACGACTTCCTCTCTTTTTTGTGCTATACTCCCAGGTCCTCTGGTTTGGACGGTGGATGGCCCTGTCTTTTTCTCTGAAGGGGAAGTTTCTTTATGCTTTCCCTCCACTCCCCTCATTCCAAACGTCCTGTTCTAAATTCAATAGGATGCTAGCAAAATCTTGTTGGTACTCCCTTTTGGCCGAGATAACATTGGTTCCCTCTTCTGCATTTAGCCAAGAGCAATCATCACAAGTTATCTCATGGTGCAGACCTACTCACACAAAACAAGGAATCTCTCATCCATCCCCACCTCTCCACTCTGAAACCGACACTGTGGGTGATAGGATTTGATTCCATGTAGACACCTTTTGTCTGAGGACGTACTTAGGGTCCTGCAGGAGGCCAAGAAACCCAGTACTAAGAAATCCTACTTATCCAAATGGAAGAGGCTTTCTGTTTGGCGTCTTTCTCGTAACCCAGATCTACTTTCTGTGGATGTTCCTTTGGTTCTGTCTTATCTGTGTGATCTGCTCATTGCTGGATTGGCTTATTCTTCTGTTAGGGCCCCACGTATCCGCTATCTCTGCTTGTCTGACTTCTAGATTTGAAGCTAAACAATTCCTTAAAAGCATCCTTTATATCACACCTTCCAGGAAGTCTGTTCCACGTCCCTTGGGATCTTAATTTTATTTTGGAAAAATTGACTCAGGCTTCTTTTGAGACTGCAACTTCAACTTCTTTGCAACATTGCTCTTGGAAGATTGTACTTTGGGTAGCCCTCACTTCTGGTAGATGGGTGTCTGAGCTTCAAGCCCTTATGGCTTGTCCTCGTTTTTTGGTGTTTCATAAGGACAGAGTGTCCTTGCGTACTAATCCTTTTTTTATGTTCGAGGTGGTGAATGAATTGTCCCTTATTCAGTCTATTCATTTCCTGACTTTTTTCCTTTCTCCCCAATCTGCCAGTGAGAAGGTGCTGTACACGTTGGATGTGCATAGACGACTCAGATTTTATTTGGATAAGAGTAAGACTATTAGAAATCTGATCAGCTCTTTGTTTCCTTTTATCCTAGGTCCTTAGGATTAGCTGTGTCCAAGCAGAATATTTATTTTTGGATCTCTAAAGCTATTTCTTTATTTCTTTCTTGATAAGAGCCTTCCTTATTCTGTTAAGGCTCATTCTACTAGAGATGTGGTTTCTTCTGGTGCTTTTTTAAGGGTTTGACTAGTAACTCTATTCTTGAGGCAGCTATCTGGACTTCTGTGCACACATTTACCAGGCACTACAAGTTGGATGTAATTTCCAGAGCTAGAGCTGGTTTTGCTAGGGCTATACTTCGTGGCTTCCTAGAGGGCTCTGTTGGTCCTTCCTCCTCCCTTCCTCCTGAGTTTTGGCACTCTCCTTAGTGTAACGAATATTGCAACAGTGAAACTGAAGGACATGGTGCAGTTGTGTAGAATCTTACCATAACAGTAGATGTCCTTCTCTTCACTGTTGTTGTATTCACTCACTTCTCCCACAGGTCCATTTCTCTTCTGGCTATATTGACTCCCTCCTTTTTCCTTGGACTGGCATTCCTACTGGGGCTGTCATTTCTGAGGATGGTACATCCAGACATCACTTTTATGCCCTACGCTATGCAAGGAGCGTACTCGTGATGTATGGCATTCCTTAAAGCAACTTAAATGCTTTGATATACTGGCTGGACAATCTGGAAAAATCTAAGTTATTATGAAAGACTAAAATATCTGAACTTGTACAGTGTCTCATAGATATTTAAGAGGAGATCTTATTGAGGTATATAGGGCATTTAGGGGCAGCTACCTCTGGGAATGCTTGGAGTTATCAAAAAGTACTTGAGAATCTTCAGATAACCTATGTAGAAGATTCTTTAGGAATGAGAAGTGTACTCATTGATTCTCTGACAGAGTAGCTGATGCTTGGAACAGACTACCAAATTAAATTAAAGCAAGTACTAGTTTAGATATTTTTAAGAACAGCCTGGACATTTATTAGGGGAACAAGTGTTTTGGTATATTGACAAGCTAGAAGGGTATTAATGCCCGTGCTTTGTATGTATGTATGCCCATCCTTGGCAGGGGATCCCTGGTGTAATGAATTAAATGCAAAAGTGAAGAGAAGGACATCTTCCGTTATGGTAAGATTTTACACAACTGTACTTTCTGCACCTCACCAACTGTCTGAAATGCAGCCTGCATTTATATGTACTCATGCTACCCTTTGTCCACATATGGTACTAATCCCAACAAACTTTGGTAGATAACATAGGTTCATACGTGTGTATTAGGCTAATGGCCCTGGAGCCTGTACAAGCCTAGCCCATAGAAGTGCCCTGGCATTGTGCCACCTGACGTTAGTTTCCAGTGCCTCTATCAAGTAGAGCCACTGGAATGATCCCCAGGGTGAACTTTCTATTTCCCACCCACTCATCAAGGTTTCTCTTGAAGACGGACAGTGAGGTCCTCCGCTTTACTTGTATGGGAAGTCTGTTCCAGAGCATGGGCAGTCTCTGGGTTATGAACCTGTTCCACCAGCATGTTCTGTTGATTGTGGTAGTGAGTTTGAGATCTCTGGAACGTGTGGTGTGGAGGGATTGGAATTTCTTTAGATGTAGCATTTCTAACAGAGCTGGGTCAGATATGGCTTTGTAGGTCAAGCAGAGATCGCCTCTTAGTAGACGATATGAGGCAGAGAATAGCTGGAAGTTTTTGAGTCTGTCCATGTAGGACATGTGTTTAAAGCCTAGGATCCTCTTCATGAGGTACTTTAGTGGCCTTTCCAGCTGTTGCATGTGTATAGTGAGGCACATGCCAAATCGGGCATTATACAATTTGATGATCGGCCTAATGAGGGAAGAGTAGAGAGAGATGATGACCTATTTCTTCCTGGATGAAAAAGCCTTGATAATGAGATGTGCCACATAGAAGGACTTTCTGACCACAGTGGCAATGTGGTGGACGAAGGAGAGGTTTCTGTCAACCTGTGTCCCCAAATCTCTTATAACGCCTTCAGTGTTTATTTGACTCCCATCGATGTGGTAATTAGTGGGAATTGAGTTTTTCCCAAAGGGGGTGATGACGCATTTTTTGGCATTAAGCTTAAGACCATGGTTTCGACACCAGTCATTGGTCTCAGTGAGGCCTTTCTTTAGGATGTCTACATCACTTGGGGAGTTAATAATGGCTCCCAGCTTGCAGTCGCCTGCGAATGTAGTCAGCCAGAGTCCCTTTGTATTGGTCTGGATGTCTGAGAAGGTAAAAAAATCAGTAACCGTAAGAGAATGCAGCATGAATACCAGTCATATATGGCATCATAGAATCAGGGATACTTCATTGGCAGTATATCTGTGTAATTCACTGTTCATGTAAAGCCACAGGTAATGTATCTGAACAATGCAGTGTGAAACTTCAGTATACATGCATACACACATATGAATAAGAGTACCACACCCAACAGCTAAAATAGTCAGGTGGGTAAAAGTTGTGCAAGGGCATATATTTATATTTCATTACACCTGCTTGATAGCAGAGGGAGATAATAAACCTATGAAGTCTGCCCTTTAACTGCATTTAGCATTCCCCCATCTCACTTATTCCCTTCATCTATAATTACATTTATGTACTTGCATAGGCACACGCGCACACATATATATACATACACACACAAATACACATACACCAACATATACCTAGCATGAGGAGGTCCATCTGTGTTACCACAGACTTTCAGGCAGTGTGACATCTGACATTTTTTTACAGGTCTCCAGCCCTCACCATTACCTCTAATACTCTGTTAGTCTCCTCTCCAGATTTCTTTGCTGCTCAAGAAGTTTGCATCAAGGAAAAAGGCCCAGGATACCTTGGGCGATGTCCCTTCTCTGGGCCAGTGATCAAGAAGTCTCAATCCTCATCATTGACAGTCAGGGGTGTTCACTTGGAACAAAGATACACACAGTATTTCCAGATGCAGCTGTCATCAGGCACGATTTCTTTTAAGAGCACACAGGAAACACACTAAGTCCTAGGGCTCGGTCTCCTTCCCTCTCTTCAGGCTCCCAAACAAGACTTCCCACTAGCACAACTGTAGACCTGAGTCCTCATTTGAATGTTCCAAGCCAAGTCCTCTGCCACCTTCTTTGTGAAACCATTGCTATGAGTCCCTGCTCCAAGTAGCTGACACACACACTTTTTGAGATTT
Organism: Protopterus annectens; assembly: GCF_019279795.1. Lineage (NCBI taxonomy): Eukaryota > Metazoa > Chordata > Ceratodontiformes > Protopteridae > Protopterus > Protopterus annectens. Next base: position 423,092,249 of record NC_056743.1, on the reverse strand, counting down.
GATTTTCTCACGCGCACACACACACACACACACACACACACACCTGCGAAAGGCTGACACAGATTTACTAGCTATACCCCCTCTGCCCAGACCATAAGGTAGGTACCTGCCACCAAAACACTCCAAAGACAGTTACTCTAAAGCTCTTACAATGGTACCCAATTAAAGTTAATACTAATATAAATGGTAGTGTTTGACCAATGCAGCAAGGCTTTCAGGAGCGTTCACAGTGTCACCAAATAAATATAGATGCTCTCAGTGGTTAAAATATTCTCTAAAAGACCAGCCTTTATGCAAACTTTAAATGTAGTTAATAATAAAAGAACATGAAAGTGCTAAATATCTATTTACAGTAAACACCAGAGTTTTAATCACAGGAAATATTAAAAATAACACAGATGGATAGATTCACGCAGATACAGAAAAGCAGTACTTAACTAATCTCACTATTTTTCCTGACTGATCTAAACAATTACTATTCTCTGGTTACTTACTATAGCATGGCAAGATGAAGTGGATGTGTGGTCTTCCTTTTTGGTCAAGTTTCAAAAAATAGACTGCCCTGAGACTTCTGTCTGATCTAGTATTAAAACATTTCAGTGCTGGGTTACAGAATGACATCACATACTTCTGGTCATCTAACTCTGGTTCACACACTACCCCCTTGCTAGAAACTGAACCAGAATTTAGCACATATGTGTACCATACAAATAGACAGAGCTTTGCTGAGATGTATTATAGCATCTGTAAGCTATAAAATTATTTCAAAATTTCCATCCTTCCAGGGTAGCAATTAGTTCACCCCTAAGGACAATACATTAGGATTCCTACTCCTGGTTTTCACAGACATTTAATCTCTGGCTGTAATTAGAACTGTAAGATACAATCTTTATGGTCTAAACCAGGTAATTTAATTTCAGACAATTTTTAAAGTTAGCTGGACTGAGATTAACCTCTTCTCATCCAGTATCCTCTGTTACAATATATTCATTTCAACAGCTACAATACAGTGTGATATACAGTTGTGTTTCTTTTCTGTCCAGCAAGACTACCATTGGTACATTTTAACACAATTAGCTTTACAAATACATTTTTCAACACAAACACTTCTACAGATCAGTTTGATTTACCAGTGACCTATAATTCTTTAGAAAACTCCAGCTAGCTATGCTAGCATATGTTACACATCCACTGTCCTACTTCTGGCATAGCTGGCAATACCTCACATCATCACATCTTGCATTTAAAAGTTTGTTTTCATTTAAGAATTATTTGAATATTAGACTGTTTTATCTTACTCCCCTCAGTAAGAAGACCCATGCTACAGAATTCTTCCACAGCTTCCACTAATTTGCCTGCTGGGAGCCATTATGGTTGTTAAGCTTACTCCAGCTAGATACGTGAGGCAAGAGAATATCTTATAAAGCAGATTTTGATGTCTGAGGAATTCTACACTCCATCCCATCTTCTCCCAGATCTGTTAAGTCAAGGCAATGAAGGGGACTTTTCTTAAGGTTCTGTAGTAAATCTTTATTGCCTCTTCACTTTGATTCCAGGGTGGACAGAGACAGTCCATGCCTGCCCTCTTGGTTTGGCTTTATCACGGTTCTCCTCACCAACACCAATTTTGCTGCTGTTTCAAAAAAAAAAACCCTGTCACAAACCTGCAAGCATCAAATGTTTGTTGAACGATGTTTGTGTATGTTGTGATTTCAGCCTTAGGTCCACAAGCTGTGGGAAGGAGCTCTTCTCTGTCAACAGTGTTGTCGATGTTTGTGGTTACAGCACCCATGCTGTTGGCATTGGATAGTAAGTCTCTTTGGGCTTGTTCATTCTCAGCTCAGGCACTATCAGGATCATTGCCAGTCTCTGTTTGCATGACCTTTTGAATCCTCAGCCGTGAGGTTCTTGACATAAAGTTCAGGCTTGACAGATGTATTGGCTTCATTGTTTGGGGTTCAGTGATTGGGGTCAAGTTCAGTACCTATCTTCTCTGCACACTCACTCTCTGACCTCAGGCAATCTGGTCACTACCCCTGTCATCAAGTATTACATGGACATTGATTTTTTTGACATTAAGCATGCAGATAGTTCTGCAGTTGCTACTCTCAATGCTATACCATGTCAACTATAGCCTCAAATGGAGACATTTCTTTATATGTCCCTTCTACTCATCCTTCTTGACAGATGGCTGGAGGATCAGAGGGTCTCTTGCAGAAGTAGCCATTTGTATCTGGATCATGGCATGCATCCTCCTCTTCAGATTGATCCCCTTTGAGGTAAGGTGGGAATCATAGATGCAGGATACAGCAGGTTAACTAATTTCCCTTTGAAGCCCACTGCACCAAATTATCTTAATAGAGACAGTGCTTCTCTTCCCCCCCCCCCATGCCTTCCAGATGACCTCCTGGTTCAAGGGAGTCCTTGAAATAAGGCGGAGAACAAGAGGCAGGAGAACCCAATGACCCCATGTCTTCTCGTAACTGGATACTGTGAGAAGATAACAAGATGGTACAATTTGGTGTCAGTGACATACAGGAATAAACTGACATTGTGTTGTCTATCCCTAGGAAATCCAGCAAGATCTTTTGACCTCCAAAGGATTGAATTTGTTTGATAGGTACTCTCAAGAATGAATTTTTTGGGGGGGTGCCTTGGTATTCATTCTCCCAAAAAGGATTCTAAAATAGTGGCTATCTGGAAAGCATATGTACATGGCTTCCACATTCGTATTGGTAATAGTAAACTAGCTCTTGCATATCACCAACTGTTAAACACAACCACTACACAAACTAGGTATCAAAGAACAAAGAAGCCAAGCCAGTAGTCAACTCCAAATGATTTATTTAGCTCTTTTGTCTCCAAATAGAAGCTTCAGCAGAATAGTGTACACAGATGACTTCACTCTGATCTGCTCAGCCTCCTCCACAACAGCCCTGCAAACCTTAACCCAGAATACATTTTACACCGTTGAAAACTGGCTCTCTAATCACCATCTTCTGTTGAATCCCAGCAAGACCAAACTGTTACTCTTTACCCCCACATGTAGGTCCTCCCCACTTTCCTTTACTATAACATCAAACAATGGTACCTCTATTTCTCCAGATAGCCACACTAAGCTCTTAGGGATAATAGCTGATAATCTCAAATTCGATCTGCACGTCAACAAGACTATCAAAACAGTCAATAAGAAGCTTGGCTCATTATGTAGAAATAAACCTTTTCTAACCCCAATAGCTAGAATCGCAATCGCCCGCTGTCATCTTCTCTCTACCCTTCCATATGCTTCCCCTATACTCTGTAACCTAAACAAATCAGAGCTTACCAAACTCTCTCATTGTTACCACCATACTGCCAGATTCACCACCGGATCCACATATAGGACACATCACTGCCAAAGCCTCAATCTCCTAGGGTGGCTAGAACTGCCAAGCTTACTTCAGTTCAATCAGCTAATAGTAGTAAGTAATATTCTCAACCAACCTGAAAACAACCCTGCACTTAAAATTATCTAGTAACTCCAGACCATTACTCTCATCCAACAAGCTGTTAGTCCAAACAGGCAAAGCTAATAACTCAGCTGGAGACTCCCTGTTTGCCAACTCTGTTGGCAAAGCTTGGAACTTATTTCCAGCAGACATTACCCTGGAACCCTCTCTAAGCCTCTTTAAAAAAGGCCTCAAACAGTATTATAAAATGCACTGGCTCTGTCCATGTGCCAACCCCAATTAATCTCCATAACAACTCCCTAGCTTAACAGTACTGTATTAGCTTCTTGCCCACAAATGCTTGCAGTGACATTCTTGTTCTGTACATTACTTTGTAAATAATAACGGTTGCTTTAATCCACCTGTTTAATATTTTATATTCTACTACACACTGTTAAAAGTGTGAATCCCTCTTGTAATATTTGCTTGGCATGTATGTAATTTTTTTATTTGCGCAATTGGAGCTTTTCTCCCATTAAAATTGTGCATTCCTCTTGAATGGCAAATCTTTCTGACTTTGTAATACCCTTGGCATTATTGTATATTTTTATCTGTATATTTGGAGCTTTTCTCCCTGGACCTCTGCTGAAAATGGACATGTATCCAGTCGGACTATCCCGGTCAACAAATGTAAAATAAATAAATAAAATAAAAATACATATCACCCAACAAGTCTTAATATACATACATTTATCTAATAAACTACACCATAATCCTCTTAAAGAGAAATACATTTGTAACCCATCCTTAACTTAATATAAAAAACATGAACTAGAAAATTTTGTATATATAAAAAACATACATAGCTACACATTCTTACCTCTGTATGATCATTAAAATAATAAATGACAACAAGGTTACTCATTAAAATGCCTTGATCACAAGGACTAAAAACATATGCAATGTTTACATAAAAAATCTGCTTTTAACCTTAAAATTGAACTTATAGAAATCAAGCTATTTAGTCCAGGGTATTCGGAGGCATTAGCCCTTATTTGCCACCGGAGCTCTTTTTGTTCCAAATAATCATTAAGTGGACTTCCTCTCTCCCCTAATTTTACCTGGTCTATAATAATAAACTTAAAACTGTGCCATTCATGGTATAGTGTGTGTGCAGCTAAGGCATTTTTTGTGTCTTTTTTGCCAATGTCATAATAATAATAAAAGATTAAAAAATGCACAAACCACCAAGAGAATCGTGTCACAAGCAGTATGCAAACAATGAGAGCCAGTGAGCCCTGAAATATTCCAATGTGTGCTTTGAATCAAGCCAACACGTCCAATTCAGTACAAGGATGCTTTCTTTATTATTCAGACAAACAAGAAGGTATAAGTGCTTTTGTTCCAAAAACAAAAGCAGGAACCCCATCAGATACAAGGAAATTAAGGAAGTAAACTGGTTTAAATAAAAAATCTTACTTGACATCACTTCCTGGATTAGTGAAAACCACTCCCAAGTCTGAAACAGTCTTCTGGAACAGAAGTCTGAAACACTACACATAAATGTTTCAGCACAAAACAGTATAAATATCAAAATATAAAAATACATATAAAAACTGATTGTGCAAATGTCAACACCATAAACTATGTTTTATAAACACAAGAATAAATATGTAAATATGTGTATATATAAAAATGCTTTTAAGATGCTTTTGAAAAAATATATATGTATATAAAAACATATAAGTAAAATATGCATACAGTTAAAAACTCATTAGGAAAAAATAAATAAATTTTATGTACATATAACAGGTATGAAGGCCATAAAAAAATGTTGTACCATATCCATATCTAAAGGGAATGTTTCACCTCTCAAGAGCCCTCAATTTAAGCAAACTGTTTATGGAAAGGCTGTCATTTAAGCCTGGCCAATGAGTGGCATCAAGTCATAATTGCCATAACAACTCTGCTTTTTTGACATGGGCAAAAGGAACACTATTAAAGATTTTCTGTGTAAGAATTGGAATTTGTTGAGTAGTGACAGAAATTTTTTTAATATCTTAGGAGAAAAGCCTGTGTGTGCTTTCAAGAAGGGCCCTAACTTGAAGAAGATTTTCAAACGTAATAATGATGGAATCTATAGGAAGGGTCAGATGATTAAGTGCGGGGCATGTCAATTTTGCCCTTTCATTTTGGAAGTCAGTGAATGTGAAATTAATAGAACAAAAATAAAAATACCTGAGAGGAGTAGTTGTTTAACTGAAAGAGTGGTCTGTTGTGCTTTGTTCCTTTTGCCCATGTTTTTATGTGGGGAAGACTTAAAAACAGGTTTAACTTAAAAACAGGATCAGCGAGCACCTTAGGAATATAAGGGATGCTAGTGAAGTGAATGCACTTGCTAGACACATTAGTGAGTACAACAATCACCAGTTCAAATTTGTAGTACTTGAAGTCCAAAAAAGATATAATAGGGGGGCAGCCTGGCCATATTTACTCTAAAAAGCCGAGTTGCTATGGCAATTACAACTTGATGCCACTCATTGGCCAGGCTTAAATGACAGCCTTTCCATAAGTAGTCTGCTTAAATTGAGGGCTCTTGAGAGGTGAAACATTCCCTTTAGATATGGTATGGATATGGTATAAAAATGTTTTTTTATGGCCTTCATACCTGTTATATGTACATGAAATTTATTAATTTGTTCCTAATGGGTTTTTAACTGTATGCATATTTTACTTATATGTTTTTATATACATATATATTTTTTCAAAAGCATCTTAAAAGCATTTTTATATATACACATATTTACATATTTATTCTTGTGTTTATAATGCATAGTTTAGGGTGTTGACATTCTTGTGTTTATAATACATAGTTTACGGTGTTGACATTTGCACAATCAGTTTTTATATGTATTTTTATATATTTTTATATTTTGATATTTATACTGTTTTGTTCTGAAACATTTATGTGTAGTGTTTCAGACTTCTGTTCCAGAAGACTGTTTCAGACTTGGGAGTGGTTTTCACTAATCCAGGAAGTGATGTCAAGTAAGATTTTCTATTTAAACCAGTTTACTTCCTTAATTTCCTTGTATCTGATGAGGTTCCTGCTTTTATTTTTGGAACAAAAGCACTTATACCTTCTTGTTTGTCTGAATAATAAAGAAAGCATCCTTGTACTGAATTGGACGTGTTGGCTTGATTTAAAGCACACATTGGAATATTTCAGGGCTCACTGGCTCTCAATGTCATAATAATGTTGGTAAACTCTACTCCTAAAGGCATTAATAGTTTTTCCTATGTAAAAACACTGACACGTAGAACATAGGGCTAAATACACCACTGCCTTACTGCTACATGAAAACTTCTTTTGTATAATGTGTCTACCATAATTAGGTATATGTACCTCTTTGGCTTCAATCATGTATTGACAATGTAAACAAAAGCCACATTTTACCATGCCATTTAACTCTCTAATGTCCTGTTTTTGTTGCTCTAGCATATTTTTTAAACTCACATCCTTCTTGTACACTATCTTGGGGGATGTACCCACCAATTGAAGGTGGTCTTGGTCTATGCTAAAAACATTCCAAGGTGGTGACAGGTGGTATAATGTAAGAGGGTGTTAGAATGTGTAGGTTTTCTAAATATTGTGGATGTGAATTGATTAGTATCAACATCTTTCCTAATAGTTATGTCTAAATAATTAACTTCTTGCATACTAATTGCATGTGTAAATTCTAAAACTTCCATACTATTTTCAATGAAAACCAAAAATGTATTCAACTCATCTACATCCCTCTTCCATAAAATAATGATGTCGTCCAAGTAACTCCCATAGAATGTCCAACATTCTGGAAAGGCACTATTGAAAATAAATTCCCTTTCCCAAAATGCTAACACAATATTAGCAAATATAGGGGGTGCATGCTGCCCCCATTGCTACTCCCTTACACTGTTTAAATAGCTGCTGTTCAAATGTAATAATGTTGGTGTCCAATTCTAATTCCATCAAGGTTCTAACTGTTAAAATACGGTTGTAGCTTAAAGAGGTGTACTGACAAGGATATTGGTAAAACCAATCAATCCCAGTGTCATGAGGTATTACTGAAAATAAATCTCTGATATCAATAGGTTCATAGGTTGGTACTAGGCTATCGGCCCTAGGGCCTGTACAAGCCTAGCCATAACAATTCCCTGGCTATTTCTTCCCACAATATTTATTTTCCTGGACCCCTGTCTAGCAGGGCGACTGATGTGATCCCGGGGTAAATTTCCTATCTCCCATCCAGTCGTCAAGGTTCCTTTTGAAGAGGGCTGAGGAGACACTCTGCTTGACATGTATGGGCAGTCTGTTCCAGAGTATGGGGAGTCTTTGGGTCAGGAACTTATCCCTCCAGCATGTTTTGTTCATTGTGATGACAAGGTTTAGGTCCCGGGGCATGTGGCTCTGATGGATTGGGATTTCTTTAACTGTAGCATGACCAACAGCTCTGGGTTTGACATGGCCTTGTATTTTAAGCAGAGATTGCCTCTGAGTAGACGATATGCGACAGAGTATAGCTGGAGTTTTTTTAGTCAGTCAGCATAAGGAATTTGCTTTAGGCCTGTGATTCTTTTAGTGAGGTGTTTCTGCGGCCTTTCCAGTTGTTGCAGATGTCTTGTGAGGTACATACCAAATGGGGCGTTGTACTCAATGATGGGTCAAATGAGGGATGAGTACAGTGGGACAGTGACCTCCTTTTTTCTGGATGAAAAGCCCCTAGTGATGAGGTGTGCCACATAGAAGGATTTCCAAACTGTTGTGTCGATGTGGTTATCGAAGGTGAGACCACTGTCCACCTGTGTTCCTAAGTCTCATCACACTTTTGGTATTTAGTGTACTGCCACCTATGTGGTAATTCATGGGTACATGTTTTTTCCCAAAGGGGATAACTATACACTTCTTGGCATTGAACTTGAGCCCTTGGCTCTGGGAACAAGTATCTGTTTCTGTAAGGCCCTTTTGTAGAATATCCATATCATTTGGGGATTCAATAATGGCTCCCAGTTTGCAGTCATCTGCGAACTTTGTTAGCCAGAGTCCCTTAGTATTGGCCTGTACTTCAGAGAAGTAGATGCCAAACAAGAGCGGTCCCAGGACTGAACCCTGAGGTACTCCACTTGTCTAGAGCTGGATTTGTAGTTGGCTACTTTTACAGTGTAGGTTCTGTCAGTAAGCCAGTTGGCAACACAACAAGTGATGTAGGGATTTATGCCCAGCTTAGTAAGTTTATCTATGATTCCAGAGTGGGCGATGCTGTCGAAGGCCTTGTCGAGGTCCAGATAGACTGTGTGGACCACCTTACCCTCGTCCACAGCTCTGGAGTCTGATTCAAAGAAGTCAGTCAGGTTCAGGAGACATGATCGGCCCTTCACGAACCCAAACTGGGTGGGATCCAGTGTTCGAAGGTTGCCAATGTCTTTGTTTATAAGTTCCATGGTAATATGTTCCATGGCCTTGCAGATCAGGCTCGTCAGACTGATGGGACGGTAGTTCCCAGGATCCAAGGTGGAATCCCCCTTGTGGCGTGGGATAACTGTAGCTGTTCACTCAGTGGGTACAAAGCCTGAGGTGAGGCTGTGATTAAACATGACACTTGGGTGAGGTGCCAGTTAATTTATATAGTTCATGTAGTACACAGCTCAGGATGTCGTCTGGTCCCATGGATGCTGTATTCTTAGCTTTGGAGAGTGCAGTTTTTACTTGTGTGGCCGTGATCTTTTGGTATTGAGATGGGCCCTTTACGGGGTGAGGGGGGTGAAGTTGGTACTGAATCGATCTGCCAGGATATTGGCTATGTCCTTGGGATCAGTATATTTAATGCCATTCTGTTGTAGCTCAGAGCAGATCTGAGCATTGCTATTTAGATTCTTGACAATAGAATGCCTTGTGGTTGTCTTTGGCAATTTGTGACAAATGTCAACTGATCACTATAGATATCATTAGTAATTTTACTTAGAAAATCCCAGGAATCTTTCAAAATCAACGGGCAGTCCTTTAATACATTCTTAAGCTGTGTATCTATAAGCTTGACTATGGGATACGTTTTAGATGCCCTGGCGTCAACTATTGGTCTCAGTGGGGGGTCCGGAAGATCTTTATGTACCTTTGGGACCCTGAAAATCGTTGGTATTCTTCATCATTTAATATCTGTTCCTCCTCATGTACATGAGGTATCTGTAATTGTAATACACCCCCCCCCCCGATTCTTCAGCCTCTTGGACCTCCCTATTCTATTATAAAGGGTCGGGCATCTATTTCACATTGTCAGCCATTTACATTATTATTATTGTCATTCTGTATAGCATTATTGTTCTCTCTTGAAACTCTTTGTTGAGGGTACTCATGGCAGTATGGAGAGAAGGGTATCACACATGACTGGAGAAATAAGCATACTAGTTTGAGTGTTCAGAACAGAGGGGACATTCACAACTATGGGCAGTACAGAGGTGTCAAACCCCTGCCACAATGCATGAAAATTCTTGAGAGGATGATTGAGAAACCAATACTTAGGTTAGTAGAAAGTAAGTTGACAGATAAGCAGTTTGGATTCAGATCAGGATGCAGCACAACTGACCCAATGTTTTCAGTGAGACAGATAGTTGAGAAGAAACTAGAGCTGAGGTAAGAGTCCAACTGGGCATTCCTATACTTGGAAAAATATATGACAAGGTCTTAAAAACGATTATTTGGACAGTCCTGTGGTGGTTTAAAGTCCCAAAAACATTGGTAGAATTTCTGCAGGTTATGTACAAGGACCCAATAACTCAAGTATGAACGGTGTTCAGTCTTACAGAGGGGTTCCGAGTAGGAGATGGTCTGCACCAGGGTTCAGCTCTGAGCCCACTGCTGTTCATAACAGTGATGGACTACATTAACAAACAGTTTGGAGGAGACAGATCAATAAAATTGCTGTATACAGACAATGTGGCATTACAGGCAAACTCTAAACAAGAACTTCAGCAAAGTATAGGTGAATGTAATGCAAAACTGAAGGTACATGCAATGAAATTGAATACAGATAAGACAGTTGTAATGGCAGCAAATGGAGGGAATCAGAAGAAGCTGAGAAGCGAGACAGAAGTGAAAATAGTGGAACAGGTTAACAGCTTCAAGTATCAGGGAGGGCTGTTCGAGGAGAACGGAAGTCTGAATTAGGTGGTCAAAGCTAGAATCAGAGTAGCTGCAGCCAACTGGAATAGTGTGTCAGGTGTAGTGTATGACAGAAGAATGCCAAAGAAGTTGAAAAGCAAGGTGTACAAAACAGTGATGTGACCAGTACTGCTGTATGGTACAGAAACCTGGGCTGTAAAGGAAAAGCAGTTGAGGAAGCTAGTGGTGATGGAGATGATTTGCCTGAGATAGGTGGTAGAATTCACACTGTAGGACAGAAGAAGAAATGAAGGCATACAAGCAGAAGCCAGAGTAACTCCAACTGTAGAAAAAGTCTGAGAACACATTACAGTGGGGTGTGTGCAGAAAAACAAAAGACAATCTGGTGAAGATGATTTAGGAGAGACGGGAAGAAGGCAAGATGAAACAAGGGCATCCAACAAAGAGGTGGATGGATTGTGTCAGAGAAGACCTGCAACAGTCAGGCGTGAGTGTTGAAGAAGGTAGGACTGAATAGAGATGGTGACAGTTGACATGACACCCCATCCCCATGTAGAAAATGGGGAAAAAGGGGGGTGATGATGATCACACATTCATAAATACATACATACATACGTATGTACACACAAACATGCATACAGTATGTGAAGAAGTCCTACCTGATGATCAGTGTTACTTATGTATAATCGCTACCAAGCACCCTCTGGCATCTTACCTGAAAATACACACAAACATCACACTTGGGTTATTTAAGGAAGTTAAAATATATCAGTCAAGAAGTGTCTGGCATACCAGTGTGGAATGCACACTGTTCGCCACACATTTCAGTGTCCCTAACGTAATGGTGTGGACAAGCAGCAATGATATCCACTATACGGCGGTTTGTGACTGATGCTGGCGAACAAGCTTATGTTAAACGTGTATATATATATATGTAGTTCACCTGTCTGTGTGCCACTCAGCCATGGGAAAGATGCAGTGTAGCGCACACGTTGGTTATATCATCAGCTTGACTGTTAATACACAGAGTTGGGCAGTCCTAGAGGACAGCAGGTCAGGTATGCTAATCACAGCACCTGTGCAGCATACACATAAATCATGGAACATGGTGACATGCACCCCTTATAAAGCTACATCTTAAAGGAATCATAACAGCAAAATAGATGCAATCATGCAATAGGCCCAGGGTGAGCAACAATCACAAGTAGTGACAATACACATACACCATCCCAGATATGTTTATTGGCCAGACGTGCAGCTGGCATGCAGTACATTAGCCTATCAGAATGCTGAGGAATATGGAAGGCCATAGTTTCATCAAGATGCCTGAATGCATAGCCTTGATCCAGTCATCATACCATCGGTCATGAGTATCTTCAAACAGAAACTGTGCAGAGGATAATACCGACTTAACTGTTAAAATCACAAGATAAATGTGCTGCACCAGACACTGTATTCCCACAAGAAGTGCTAAGGGTTGATTGCAGGCATAACACGTGCACTCAATCCCAGGAGATATAATGTACAGCAAATGTGGTTTACTTGAGAAGAACTATGAAATATGGGCAGATAGTTTATGCATATTCAGTAGCAGAACATAGAATGCATGAAGCTCACAGCTAATTTGAAAAGCCTTACAAGATGCTGGCATGCACGGTATACACTCTTGGCCAAGGAGTAAGGGATTATGAAGCACTCAGTACATTGCAGAGGCACCAAAGTGTGTGTACACATACCTTCTGCATCCATATCCAAGATACCAATGATATGTGGCACACATGGTTTACTGGAGATTTGCTAAGGGATGTGTGTACATAATCTATACACCCTTAACTAAGATACCTGTGTTGCATTTCACAGTTGGTTAAGGAAAAGGTGCTAAGGGAGATGAGTACACACACCAAATGCACTCTTAGCCAAGGTACCTCTGGTGTCCAGTGCACACATTTTTCTGCAAAAGTGCACCCTTAGTCACAGAACAGAGAATGTAACGGACATAGAACTCTGTGGGGAAGCACTATGTAGCAGAGTATTTCATCACATTTTCAGTTATGTTTTGGCACCTGTGTACTCCCTGTAGACCAACTGGAGCCTTGACTCAGATATCCAGACAGCCTCTCTTCTTGGCTATATCATTATTCTGAATAAAGATTTTCTTTTAATCCATTCTATATTTACTGCTCAGAAGCAGGTTTGATACTAATGGAGTGTGAGTAAGGGGTGGTATTTCTCAGCTCACCTGACATGCAAAGAGGATTTGGACCATTGTTAGACACTTCTCCAAGAAATTAGATGTCAGACATTTGGTACTGGGCTATACTTGTCCGAATATTTATCAGAGCTTCTTCCTTCTGATGGGTTACCTGCCAGATAAGGGTTTTGTATTCTTTGAGAATATACTGTATGGATAATCTTGTTACCAGTTTTTGCCTTAAGTTTGGTCAGAGGGTATTGAGAACAGCTAGTTCAGTAGCAATTTTGTCATCAGAATTGTCAGGTATGCTGCCTGCTTGACTTAAATGTGACATGTCTGTATGCACTACAGTCCAAAGGACATGTAGCCTGCCTGTCATATTGCATATCTAGTATGCAGTGATGACTGTGAGATGTATGTCACAAGAGTGAGCAGTGTATACCTTCTGTGTGTGTCTGAAGAGTATGCAGTGGGTGTGTAAAGTGTATGCCTTGAGTGTATGATAGGTGTGCAGCAGGTGAATGGTATGTAGCACCTGTGTGTGAGATTTACAACAGGTGTGAGCAGTGTGCAATTTCTGTGAGTGTAACAGCTCTCAGCAGTGAGTACCTTCTGTATGTGTAGTAGGTGTAAGCAGTGTCTACCTTCTGTCTGAATAATAGGTGTGGGCAGTGCATTCCTTCTGTGACTCAGAAGTATGCAGCAAGGGTGTGCAGTGTATGCCTTGTGTGTATGAGAGGTGTGCAGAAACTGAGTTGTGTCTACCACCTGTGTGTAAGAAGATGTGAAACCGGTATGAGGGGTGTGTAATTCTGTATGTGTAACAGGTGTGAGCAATGTGTACCTTCTGTAAGTGTAATAGGTATGAACAGTGTGCATCTTCTACAGGTGCAGTAGGTGTGAGCAGTGTGTACTTCCTGTAGGTGTAATAGGTGTGAGCAGCATGTACCTTCTGTATGTGTAACAGGTTTGAGCAGCATATACCTTCTGTATGTGTAACAGGTGTGAGCAGCATGTACCTTCTGTATATGTAACAGGTGTGAGCAGCATATACTTTCTGTATGTGTAACAGGTGTGAGCAGCATGTACCTTCTGTATGTGTAACAGCTGTGAGCAGCATGTACCTTCTGTATGTGTAACAGCTGTGAGCAGCATGTACCTTCTGTATGTGTAACAGGTGTGAGCAGCATGTACCTTCTGTATGTGTAACAGGTGTGAGCAGCATGTACCTTCTGTATGTGTAACAGGTGTGAGCAGCATGTACCTTCTGCATGTGTTAACAGGTGTGAGCAGTATGTACCTTATGTATGTGTAACAGGTGTGAGCAGCATGTACTTTCTGTATGTGTAACAGGTGTGAGCAGCATGTACCTTCTGTACAGGTAACAGGTGTGAGCAGCATGTACCTTCTGTATGTGTAACAAGTGTGAACAGCATGTACCTTCTGTACGGGTAACAAGTGTGAGCAGCATGTACCTTCTGTATGTGTAACAGGTGTGAGCAGCATGTACCTTCTGTATGTGTAACAGGTGTGAGCAGCATGTACCTTCTTTATGTGTAACAGGTGTGAGCAGCATGTACCTTCTGCATGTGTTAACAGGTGTGAGCAGCATGTACCTTCTGTATGTGTAACAGGTGTGAACAGCATATACCTTCTGTATGTGTAACAGGTGTAAGCAGCATGTACTTTCTGTATGTGTAACAGGTGTGAGCAGCATGTACCTTCTGTATGTGTAACAGGTGTGAGCAGCATGTACCTTCTTTATGTGTAACAGGTGTGAGCAGCATGTACTTTCTGTATGTGTAACAGGTGTGAGCAGCATGTACTTTCTGTATGTGTAACAGGTGTGAGCAGCATGTACTTTCTGTAGGTGTAACAGATCTGAGTAGCATGTACCTTCTGTAGTCGTAACAGGTGTGATCAGTGTGTACTTTCTGTAGGTATAATAGGTGTGAGCAGCATGTATTTCTGTAGTTGTAAGAGGTGTGAGTATTGTGTACTTTGTGTAATAGGTGTCAGGAGTGTGCACCTTCTGTACGTGTAATAGGTGTGAGCAGTGTGCACCTTCTGTATATGTAACAGGTGTGAGTAGTATGTTCCTTATGTATGTGTAATAGGTGTGAGCAGTGAGCGCCTTGTGTGTATGAGAAATGTGCATCAAGTGTGAGCAATGTGAACTTTCTGTATGTGTAACTGATGTGGGCAGTTTGTACCATATTTATCTGTAACAGGTGTGAGCAGAGTGTACCTTCTATATGTGTAATAGGTATGAGCAGTGTGCACCTTGTGTGTATGAGAAATGTGCAGCAGGTGTGAGCAGTGTGCACCTTCTGTATGTGTAATAGGTGTCAGCAGTGTGCACCTTATGTAGGTGTAGCAGGTGTGAGCACTGTGTACCTTCTGTAGGTGTAGTAGGTGTGAGCAGTGTGTACCTTCTTATAGGTGTTTACTAGGCTAATGACCACAAGGGGCTTTTTAAGGCTAGCCATCCATCCCAAATCTCTGTCAAGCTCTGATGCCCTTTTTAAGTGTGAGCATGGGCCGGGGAGATGAACCATTTACAGGTTACTTGTTTGCATCATAGACATAGATGCCAAATCAGGGATGAATTTCTGGATCCCACCCAGTTGTCCAAGTTGGATTAGGGAGGAACTCTGCTTCACAGTGATGGGGAGCCTATTCCATAGACTGGGTAGTCTCTGGGATACATACCTATCTCTCCAGCAGGTCCTGTTTATATCACAGGCAAGGTGTAAGTCTTTAGAATGGGTAATGTTTTGTGGCTATGTAACAAATGCCCTATACCGGCATATCATTTCCACTGATGAAACACATAATTTTAAGTTTGCTATTCTTGAAACCATCACTGTTGATTCTATAGGTGGAGATTACAAAACAGTGTTGAGTTTTAAAGAGGTCTGGTGGCAACTTTTATTAAATGCCACCACATACCCTGGCCTCATCAATTTTATTTCTTGTAAACCAATTTTAGAATATTGTATATGACTGTTTATTATTTATTAATTATTTAACTTATTTCACATGTATATTTATTGTGGATTTTTTATATGCATATTAATTTCACATTGTATTATGTACAAGAATACATTGGTTACATAACACTTATATAGGTTGTATAGGTGAAGTGATGGTTAGGTTTTTGAGATATGGTTTATTATAGGATTTTTGTGTACATATTTTAGATTTATTTTTATCATACAGTGTCCTCATTTTAAATATTTTAAATCAACATGAATATGGATGCTTGAGTATGGTCATTGTGATGACTTTTATTGATGAATTTTTTGCACGAACTACATTGATAGATGTTGTATATATTGAAGTATTAGGAAGTGTAGTGAGGCCTTTAAGGGGTGGAGTATAGCATATGACAGAACACAGGAAATGACATATTTTTCAGCTTCCTGTTGGCGCCAATTTTAAATCTAATGATTGGTGTATAAGGACAGGGGGCGGTATTTGCTATACAGGATATTATATCAGTTTCCGCTTCCTTTTGGCGCCTTTTTTCTTTTAAAAGGATTTTGTTATTTTATTCAAAAGGTTCTGATGAAGCCCATGAGTTGCAGTGGGTGAAAGCGCTTAACCTTATTGGAATGATTTTTGTTATTTAAGTGCATTTACCGTTTTGTATCGTTGTTCTTCTTTGGAATAAAGGATACTGATTTACTTCAGTTCGCATTAGTTTGGAGTTATTCTTCAGTGTTTTATTCCACCAGGATTCGTTATTTTTGGCATTTGTTGCTGAATTCTGTTTGGATTTACCTTGCGGTTTTTGTGGTCATTTCGACAGAACAAGGTTATAAAAGAGCCGTGGCACTTATTGGATGGTTTGTGACTTAACGTTGTGAGATGTACAACTGGTGTTAGCTGTATGACTCTTCTGTATGTGTAATAGGTGTAAGCAATGTGTTCCTTCTGTACGTGTAATAGGTGTGATCAGTGTGCATCTTCTGTACGTGTAATATATGTGAGCAGTGTGTACTTTCTATACGTGTTAATAGGTGTGACCAGTGTGTACCTTCTGCATGTGTAATAGATATGGCAGTGTGTATTCTGTATGTGTAATAGTTGTGAGCATTGTCAGCCTTTTGTATGTGTAATAGGTGTGAGTAGTGTATACCTTCTATATGTGTGGGCAGCATGTAACTATATGTACATACATATACATATGTATATATACTTTTGTATGTGTAATAGGTATGGCAGTGTGTACCTTCTGTATGTGCAATAGGTGTGAGCATTATCTGCCTTCTGTATGTGTAATAGGTGTGAGTAGCGTGTACCTTCTATATGTGTAATAGGTGTGGGCTGCATGTAACTTCTATATGTGTAATAATTCTGAGCAGTGTGCACCTTGTGTGTATGAGAAATGTGCAGCAGGTGCGAACAGTGTGTGTGCCTTCTATATGTGTAATAGGTGTGGGCAGTTTGGACATCGTCTGTGTAATAGGTATAGGCAGTGTGTACCTTCTGTATGTGTAATAGGTGTAAGTAGTGTGCATCTTCTGTATGTGTAATAGGTGTAAGTAGTGTGTACCTTCTGTATGTGTAATAGGTGTGAGCAGTGTGTACCTTCTGTGTCTGAGTTGTATACAGCAGGTGTGTAAGAGTATGTCTTGTGCGTGTATGATAGGTGTGTACCATCTCTGTTTGAGGAAATGTACAGCAGGTATGAGTAGTGTGTATGTTCTATACGTACAATAGGTGTGACCAGTGTGTACATTCTGTAGGTATAACACGTATCAGTGTGTTCTTTCTGAATGAGAAACATCCGTCAGCAGTGTGTACCATCTGTAGGTGTAACACATCAGCATTGTGTACCTTCTGTATGTTTAATAAGTATGAGCAGTGTGCACCTTTTGTACATGTAATATGTGTGAGCAGTGTGCACCTGGTGTATGTGTAATAGATGTCAGCAGTGTTCACTTTCTTTATTTGTAATAGGTGTGAGCAATGTGCACCTTCTGCATGTATAACACATGTAAGCAGTGTGTACCTTTTGTGTGCATAATAGATTTGAGCAATGTATACCTTCTATATGCTTAATAGGTGTGAGCAGTGTGCACCTTGTGTGTGAGAAATGTCTACCAGGTGTGAGCAGTTTGCATCTTCTGTATGTGTAGTCAATGTGGGCAGTGTGTACCTTCTGTATATGTAATAGGTGCTGGCAGTTTATACCTTCTGTATGTGTAAGAAGTGTGGGCAGTGGTTATCTTCTATGTCTGAAGAGTATGCAGCAGGTGTGTAAAGTGTATGCCTTATGAGTGAATGACAGATGTGCAGAACGTGAGTGGTGTATACCTTCTATGTTTGAGAAGATATGCAGTCAGTGCGAGGAGTGTGTGCCTTCTGCATGTATAAAAGGTGTGAGTAGCATATTCCTTCTGTATATGTAATAGATGTGAGCATTGTGTATTGTCTGTATGTGTAATAGGTGTGAGCAGTGTGCACCTTGTGTGTATGAGAAATGTGCAGAAGGTTTGACCATTGAATACCTTCTGTATGTGTAATAAGTGTGAGCAGTGTTTGTACTTTGTGTAATTATTGTCATAGCGTGCACCTTCTGTATGTGTAAATTTTGTGGCAGTGTGCACCTTTTGTATATGTTATAGATGTGGGCAGATTGTACCTTCTGTATGAGCAGGTTGTACCATTTGTATGTGTAATTGGTGTGAGCAGTGTGTACGCCTTCTTTAAGTTTAATAGGTGTGAGTTGTGCGTGCTGTGTGTTTATGAGAAATGTGCAGCAGGTGTGAGCAGTGTGTACCTTCTGTAGGTGTAAGAGGTGTGAACATTGTGTACCTTGTGTATGTGTAAGAGGTGGTGGCAGTGTGTACCTTTCTGTGTCTGAGGAGTATGCAGCAAGTGTGTAAAGTGCACGTCTTGTAAGTGAATGATAGCTATCTTCTGTATGTATAATAGGTGTTAGCAGCATGCACCTTCAGTATGTGTAATAGGTGTGAGCAGTGTGCACCTTGTGTGTATGAGAAATTTGCAGCAGGTGTGATCATTTGAATACCTTCTGTAAGTGTAATAGGTGTGAGCAGTGTGTGTACCTTCTGTATAAGTAATTTTTGTGGTTGAGTGCACCTTCTGTATGTGTAGTAAGTGTGGGCAGTTGTACTTTGTGTAATACATGTGAGCAGTATGTATCTTCTGTATGTGTTATAGGTGTGAGAAATATGTACCTTCTGAGGGTGTTATAGATGTGAGCAGTGTGCATCTTCTGTGTGTGTAATAGGTGTGTGCAGTGTGCACCTTCTGTACGTGTAATATATGTGAACATAGTGTGTACCTTCTGTGTGTGGAATACATGTGGGTAGTGTTCTCCTTATGTGTAATAGGTGTGAGCAGTGTGTTCCTTATGTAATGTAATAGATCTGAGAAGTGTGTACCTTCTTTGTGTAATAGGAGAGAGCAGTGTTTACCTTCTTTATATGTAACGGGTGTGAGCAGAGTGCACCTTCTGTAAGTGTAATAGGTGGGAGAAGTATGCACCTTGTGTGTATGAGAAGTGTGTAGCAGGTGTGAGCAGTGCGTACCTTCTGTATGTGTAGTAGGTGTGACCAGTGTGTACCTTCGAAAGGTTATAATAGGTGTCTGCTGTGTGTACTTTCTTTAGGTGTAGTAAGTGTCAGCAGTGTGTACTTTGTTTCTTTATGTGTAATAGGTGTCAGCAGTTTGTACCTTATGTTTCTGAAGAGTATGCAGCAGGTGTGTCAAGTGTATGCCTTGTGAGTGTTTGATGGGTGTGCAGCAGGTGAGTGGTGTGTGCCATCTGTGTGTGAGGAGATGTGCAACAGGTAAGAGCAGTGTGCACCATCTGTACGTGTAATAGGTGTGAGCAGTGTTTACCTTCTGTATGTGTAATAGGTGTGGCTAGTGTGTACCTTCTGTATGTGTAATAGGTTTGACTCTCGTGGACCTTCTGTATGTGTAATAGGTCTGAGCAGTGTGCACCTTGTATGTGTGAGATGTGCATCAGGTGTGAGCAGTGTGTACCTTCTATATGTGTAATAGATGTGAACACACTGTACCTTTTGTTTGTGTAGAATATGTAAGCAGTGTGTACCTTCTTTATATGTAATAGGTGGAACAGTGTGTACCTTCTGTTTGTGTAACAGATGTGAGTAGTGTGTACCTTCTGTGTCTGAGAAGTATGCAGCAGGTGTTTAATGAGTATTCCTTGTGAGTGTATCATAGCTGTGCAGTAAGTGAGTGGTGTATACCATCTGTGTGTGATGAGACGTGCAATAGGTGTGAGTAATGTGTACTTTCTGTTGGTGCAATAGGTGTGAGCAGTGCTTACCTTCTGTAATTGTAATGGGTGTGAGCCAACTGTACCCTCCTGTAAGTGTAATTGGTGTGGGCAGTGTATACCTTCTGTATGTATAATAGGTGTGAGCAGTGTGCACCTTGTGGGTATTAGAAATGTGCAGCAGGTGTGAACAGTGTGTACCTTTCTGTGTCTGAGGAGTAAAGGGTATGCAACTTGTGTGTAAAGTGCATGTCTTGTGAGGGAATGATAGGTGTGCAGTTGTGTACCATCTGTGTGTTAGGAGACATGCAACAGGTGTGAGGTGTGTGTACCTTCTGTATGTATAATAGCTGTGAGCAGTGTGTACCTTCTGTATGTGTGGGCTGCATGTACCTTCTGTATGTGTAATAAGTCTGAGCAGTGTTCACCTTGTGTGTATGAGAAATGTGCAGCAGGTGTGAGCAGTGTGTAACTTCTATATGTGTAATAGGTGTGGGCAGCATGTACCTTCTGTGTCTGAGGAGTATGCAGCAGGTGTGTAAAGAGTATCTCTTGTGCATGTATGATTGTTGTCTAGCAGGAGATTGGCTTATACCATCTCTGTTTGAGAAGATGTACAACAGGTGTGAGCAGTGTGTACCTTCTGTAGGTGCAAAAGGTGTGAGCAAGTTGTACCTTCTGTAGGTTTAACACGTCAGCAGTGTGTACCTTCTGTAGGTGTAAAACATGTCACTAGTGTGTACCCTTTGTACATGTAATATATGTGAGGAGTGTGCACCTTCTGTATATGTAATACTTGTGAGCAGTGTTCACCTTCTGTATGTGTGATAGGTGTCCGCAGTGTGCACTTTCTATATATGTTATACATATGAGCAGTATGTACCTTCTGCATGTGTAATAGGTGTGAGCAGTATGTACCTTGTGTGTGAGAAATGTGTAGCAGGTGTGAGCTGTGTGCACCTTCTGTATGTGTAGTAGGTATATGCATCTTACACCTTCTGTATGTGTAGTGGATGTGGGCAGTATATACCTTCTGTATGTGTAAGAGGTGTGGGCAGTGGTTATCTTCTGTCTGAGGAGTATGCAGCAGGTGTGTAAAGTGTATGCCTTGTGAGTGTATGATAGGAGTGCAGAACGCGAGTGATGTGTACCTTCTTTGTTTGAGGAGATGTACAATAGGTGCAGGCAGTGTGTACCTTCTGTACATGTAGTAGGTGTAAACAGCATGTACCTTTGGTAGGTGTAATAAGTGTGGGCAATGTGCACTTTGTGTGTATAAGAAATGTGCAAGCAGGTATGTGCAGTGTATACCTTCTGTATGTGTAACAGGTGTGAGCAGTGTGTAATTTCTGTATGTGTAATAGGTGTGGGCAGTGTGCACCTTCGGTATGTGTAATAGGTGTGAGTAGTGTGCACCTTCTGTATGTGTAATAGGTGTGAGCAGTGTGGACCCACAGAATGTGTAATAGATGTAAACAGCATGTACTTTCGGTATGTGTAATAGGTGTGAGCAGTGTGCACCTTGTGTGTAATAAATGTGCAGTAGGTGTGTGCAGTGTGTACCTTCTATGTGTTATAGGTATGAGCAGTGTGTAATTTATGTGTAATAGGTGTGGGCAGTGTGCACCTTCTGTATGTGTAATAGGTGTGAGGAGTGTGTACTTTCTGTACGTTTAATAGGTGTCAGCAGTGTGTACCTTCTGTATGTGTAATAGGTGTGAGCATTGTGTATCATCTGTGTGTGTGTGTGTGTGTGTGTAATAGGTGGGAGCAGTGTGTACCTTGTGTGTATGAGAAATGTGCAGCAGGTGTGTGCAGTGTGTACCTTCTGTATGTGTAACAGGTGCGACCAGTGTGTAATTTATGTGTAACAGGTGTGGGCAGTGTGCACTTTCTGTATGTGTAATAGGGGTGAGGAGTGTGTACCTAATGTATGTGTAACGGGTGTGGCCAGTATGCACCTTCTATATGTGTAATAGGTGTGAGCAGTGTGTAATTTGTGTAACGGGTGTGGCCAGTATGCACCTTCTATATGTGTAATAGGTGTGAGGAGTGTGTACCTTCTGTATGTGTAATAGGTGTTGCCAGTGTGCACCTTCTGCATGTGTAATAGGTGTGAGCAGTGTGTAATTTGTGTGTAATAGGTGTGGCCAGTATGCACTTTCTGTATGTGTAATAGGTGTGAGCAGTGTGCACATTCTGTATGTGTAATAGGTGTGAGAATTGTATATCATCTGTATGTGTAATAGGTGGGAGCAGTGTGCACCTTGTGGGTATGAGAAATATGCAACAGGTGTGACCATTAAATACCTTCTGTATGTGTAATAGGTACAAGCAGAGTGTGCACCTTCTGTATGTGTAATTTTTGTGGCAGTGTGCACCTTCTGGATGTGTAATAAGTGTGGGTAGTATGTTCCTTCTGTACACATTATAGGTATAAGTAGCATGTTTCTTTTGCATGTGTAATAGTTGTGATAATCACAAAAACTTTGTTAGCGGCCAAATGAATCCAACGGACATAGAAATAAACTAGAAGAAAAAACAAGAATCCAAGCCACAGGTAACACCTTTAATAACACAGCAAACCTTTCGAATCAAATAATCCTTTGTCAATGCATATACAAACAGGTTAAAAAGCAACCATTTATAAATAAAAGACCATCCAATCAATACAATCCATCCTCTTACATGACTAATTATACAATAAAATATACAATTAAACACACAATTATATTTATATATTGCAGCATCCCTAAAATTAACAACAAAAGCACTTACAAAATATATATAAAACTAAACATAAATAAAACTAAACATAACTATGTTTGTCTTTTAAAACAGGTTTGACACTATTTATATTATTTAAACCAGGAAATCTATCGGCTCTAAAATAATTAATCCACTTGTATTCACATAATTCAGTTTTATTAACAATATCTCCCCCTCTTTTTAACTTATGAATTTTTTGTAATACCCTAAATGTAAATGTATGCTCTGGCCCAAAATCAGTTATATGCTTGCTAAGAGCATTGATCTCAATGTTTCTTCGAATTTCAGAGAGGTGAGATCCAATTCTCTCCTTCAACATTTGATTCGTCTTACCTATATAGAAACCAAGTGCATGACTTACAATTAGCTAAGTATGTCACATTGACAGTCGCACAGGTAGCAAAAGTGTTAAATTTTAAACACTTTTTGTGTAATTGGATGGACAAATTCATTAACTGTATTTATATAACTGCAATGTATGCAATTATAGCATGGAATTTTTTTTACCAGACACACCGCTATCTTTTGCAGTACTAAAAGCAGAATCTTTATAGCATTAAATATGTTTCAGATTCCTTTCATAAAGAAACGGGTTTCTCTCTTACCAAGATCTTAAACACAGGGTCAGAACACATAGACACATTTTTTTGTATCATTTGGTGAGTCATACCGGAGTGTCTGCTATATTTCATAATATAACCAGGATGTGAATTTGAACTATTATGATCATTATTTGACATATTATAGCTGTGTCTCCCATAATAGTCAGAAAAATAAGGTACACCAATATCCTGACGATGTCCTTCAACAAATTTTTTATTGTTCCCAAGTACATCCATGTCATAACCTCTTGCCAAAAAATCTTTACTCATACTTTGTATTTGTTCAGTGACATCACTATCATGTGTATTCAGCCTACTGGCCCTTAAAAACTGACTTTGTTCCACACTATTATGCATAAATCTAGGATGCATACTGGCATAATGCATATAGCGTGAATAGACTGAACATTTTTCTTATGCATCTTAGTATTGAACTAACCATCTTTATACAAAATAGTAATATCTAAGAAATTCATTATTTCATTGGTCATACTATCATCAAACTTCAGAAATGTTGCGGAATTTTACAACTTGGATACAAAATCTAATAGTGTAGTCTAGCTACCATTCCAAACGAGGAAAATATCATCCACAAAACACTTGTAGGATAACAAATCAGCATGAAAATAATTACCATTATTGTGGATATATAATTCCTCCCACCTAGCTAGCACAAAATTCACATAGCTATTAGCAACTGGTGTACCCATTGCTACACCCAGTTGCTGGTGGAATAGCTGTTCATTAAACATAAATACATTACCATTAAGTATAACTTCTAACACGGAAAAACACATCTCAGTTTTATCATGTGAGAAGGCACTATGTGTTAGCGCAAATTCTGTTATAAACTGAACACCTATCTTATTAGGTATCACAGTAAAAAGTGATTTTACATCCATAGTCAGCAATAATATATCTTTATTACTAATATCTATAAACCAATTATATAGCTCTTTCAAAAATTCATTAGTATCTTTAATAATGCTAGGGCCAAATCTTAAAAAAGTAGACAGTTGTTCCTCTAAATACTTAGACAAGGCAGTAGTAGCCCATTGTGTACCTAAAATGATAGGTCTCATATAGAAGTTGGTGTTAGGTTTCCTTATATTACTAGTGTTATAGGATTAACAATATATAAGTTATATAAGTCAGGAGTAATTGACATATCCGTAAGCAGATCATATAAAAAAGATTCAACTCCATATATAATGTTGTTCAGAACCATGGCATCTATTTTCTTAAATGTCTGACTATCATTCAATAATATATACATCCAGTCATTGTATTTGTCTGGATCCATTATTACAATCTTACTGCCTTTGTCTGCTTCTTTTATATTAATATCCTGTTTTTTAATCAACTTATTCAAAGCAACCCTCTGTTCTAATGTATGATTGTGATATTTAAACTTAGCAGCAGTATTCTCAAAAAACAATTCATACAGCTGATTTTCACAAAGGTTATAAAAGGCTTGCATAACAGGTGATAAAACAGGCATAAATGTACTACTTCGTTTCAAAACATTTTCAGCATTACTATGACTGTTCCCATATCATCTTTTAAGTTCAATTTTCCTAACAAATAGTCTTAAATATGTTAGGGCTTCTATAATATTACCCTCAGCTGAGGGAACAAACGACAGCCCTTTACTAAGCAAAGAAATTTCAACAGAAGCAAATTCATATTTAGATAAATTAATTCAGACATTATCAAGGTCACAGTCATTTATTTTGTCCTGCTTCATGTAACTGGTCCTACCTGTGCTGAAACTTTTTGCTGTATGTGGGATTTCTTTGAATGTTCGTTCATTATAGTAGATTGTTGTCCATTGCTGTTCACTATCATTTTGCTGCGTCCTCTCCGTGAACGAGGTATTTTCAGAGGAAGGGACAAAACTGATTTTGTTGTCTAAAAAATTGTTAGATTCTCAGCACATGATAGTGCTATGCTGCTCTCATTAGAGTCTACTTGCTCAGAAACTATGAAGCAGACTCATTCAGAGACTCCTGCACCAACTTTAGCAGTTTGCATTGCTTTTATCTAATATAGTGCTATTCTCATAAGTTTCCTGACACACGTTAGCAGCAGAAGCAGTAAATGAAGTAGAGGGACGTTCAGCATACTAGTGATCATCTGACTGCCCACCCTGATTGGTGGAGTATTTCCACCCAACTACTTTGTGCTGAAATGTCCTTGGCCAATGAAAAACCTGGCCAAGTTTAAAGTCATTAAAGTCTCTTAATAATTTTCTCTTTTTTGTATTTATTAAATTGTTTTCGAACATTCTTAGCTTTTCCAACATAACATTATATTCAAGCGAGACCAGATTCAACTGAGGTGAATTTAAAATCTGGTCTTCAATAGCTTCAATCTCGCTAGGCAGTTCTAAAAAATTCATTCATAATTGTCATATACTGAAAGCTCGTTTTCAAATTGAGCACTTGCCAGCTCTTTAGAAGCAAAGGATATTTATTACCATATGTCGGCATCTTGGTAGTCCTCAAGCCCCTTGGTATAAGACCAATATTTAAGTACGTGGCAAAGCTCAATCTCTGCCACTGTAAACATTTAAAATATTGCGTTTTAGACTAGCAAGTGAATAGATTTTAGAAGTTCAGTTTTATGCTGAAAACTGACATCACCTGTGTCTTTTTGTAGCCTCTCTTCTGATGCAGCACTCTTAACAAGTGCAAGTAAAGGGTTACACATCCACACCCCCCAACTAAATATACCAACTCCGAGATCACTCTACATTGTAAACAGGGCAAAATCCACGTAACAGCCAAATGACTCATTTCCCTGTGTGGAAACAGCCATTCGCGATTTTAAGTTGTTGACATTTAAGTGTTGATGTTTAGACATTCGACAACCTAAGTGGGTGACTAATATAGACCCGGATCCCCAACATCTAATCCCAGACCTGCCCTATGAGTCACATGTCAACACATCCACTTTCACCTTCAAACCTCTACTCTATATATATATATATATATATATATATATATATACACACACACACACAATGTCTCAAACCATGCTCTACTTCAGCTGATGACATTCCAAGCGTGTATCTTAAAATAACAGACAATAGCATTGCCTAGCTTGTGTCAATCCTTATAAATAGGTAAAAATCCCACTTTCCTTTCTCTCTCAAAAAAAAAAAAAATCACACACTGTCCCTCTACACAACAGAGGAAATTTAACAGACATCACTAACTTTAGACCTACAGCAGTCTTATCTCCCCTCTCCAAAATACTTGAAAAATGTATTCAAAAACATTTGCTAAACCATCTCCAGCAGGAAGAGCTCCTATCCTTCAGACAACATGGCTTCCATCCCTTCCATAGTACTAACACTGCACTTCTAACGTTTGTAGTTACTGTCAGTAAAACTAGAGGTAACTGCAAACTACATTCCTCCTTATTTCTAGACTTTTCTAAAGCCTTCAACACAGTTTGTCATAGCAAACTTCTACTCTAAATGTCCTCACTAGCACTATCTTGGCCCACCCTTCTGTGGTTCAAAAGCTACTTGTCCAATAGGTATCAGTCAGTAAAATGGCACTGCACTTCTCTCCATACCTCTCAATCACCACTGGTGTACCACAAAGCTCTATCCTTGGTCCCTTCTTCTTCAGCATTTCCACCAATCCTCTCCACACAACTGGCATCCCTAATACAATATGCTGATGACTCCACACTGGGTAACCTGGCACATTTCCAAAAAAATACTTAGAAAGCTTTAACAGCCAGTGAAACATGGTTTTGTAATTCAGAAGTCATGCTCAGCACCACGAAAAAAAAAACTACTACTTTTCCACCCAAATTCCACTATCATGAAAAACAAAATTTAAAATCCTCTCTTTTAATAATACAGCCATTGAAGTTACTTGTAACAAATTATTAGGGATGATAGTGGATAAAATCTTAAATTCGACCTGCATATAAAAAAAATTGCATGAAAAATATTGCCAAAAACTGTAGATGCTTGACAGAGCCAAAAACTTTCTCACCAATGCAACTAAAACTAAACTGGCCACTAATTACCACCTCCCCTCAGTATTTTATGGTCCTCACATCTGTAATAACCTCCAGCCATCACAAAAAACAAGACTTGAACAGTGCTATAATACATTGGCTAAATTTGCAGCAAATACCCCTTTCAGAACCCACCACTTTATAGTAGTCACAAAATAATGCCGTAGTATGTACTAGGCTAATGCCTACTATGGTATTAATTTGTTGGTGTGATTACAGAGAAAAATTGAGCAAACTGTATAGCACTGAAAAGCCTAAATTGGTTAGAACTACTCCATCAGCTAATATATACACAGCTTCATACAACCTATAAAATTATCCAGATTCCATCTGCTTGTCCAGCACTAAACACCATCCTACACAATTATGTCTCCAATTGGTCATTGTGATTCAATGACCAAAATCTTCTCTGTCCACAAAATGGTCAAATCTGATGGACATGTTCTGTACTTGTAGCATGTTGCTAAGTCCTGGAGGTCCTTACCTGGATCCATCAGGTCAATGCTGTCCTTTCAGTTCTTTAAAAACAGTTATATAATCACAGTAACGCTGCGTCTGTGTTGTCCATTTTCATTCTTCCTCAACTGATGGGTCTCTGATCTGACCTAGGATGTGGCTTGGCTGCTTTTACCAGATTCACGGATCCAACTTTCGATGGTCTCCCTTTATCAATAATTCCTTGTCATCCTAGCATACCTCAGATTGAGTTTGCTGTCCCAAATAATATATGCATGAATCCAAATTGATATAAAAAGGAGGACAGAGGCATTGAAAAAGAGGCTGCAGCTCAAAGAGGGAACAAACAAGTTCCCAAAGGAGCATCCCTTAGAGTTCAACAGAAAGAGGGGAAGGGAGATGGAGGGCAGGAAGGTGAGGAGAAATAAATGTGGACAACACAGATACATTGATATGATGAGTACATGACTTCTGTTTTTCATTCATTCCTCAACAGATGAGACAGAGTCCCCAGGTAGATAAACCATGGGTGGTCTTCATGGAAGGATATTCCTGAGTACAGGAGAGCCAAATGCTTCTCTCTTCCTGGAAAGAAAAATCTAACTTGTAATGAGCATAGACGTATAAGCAGTGGACCAAGTGGTAGTGTCACAAATGTCATCTGCAGGTGTTCTGAACAAAAAGTAGTTGAAGCGGCTACAGACCTTGTGGAATGTGCTTTAGGGGTGCTTAGGCAAAGATAACCCTCTTTCTTTGTAAACAAAAGATAGTCAACCATTTAGCTAGTCACTTCAGACACTGTTTTTCCCAGTTTGTTTTTAGAAAAAGACACATAATTGGTCAGTCTTCCTGAAATTTTTGTTTCTGTGAAGATAAAGTCTAAGGTGTCGATGTGAAAAATTTGGGAAGAATACAGGTAGATTGATAACCTGATTGACGTCTGATTCAGAAGCCACTTTAGTTTTTTTGTGTAGGGAAACCCTATCCTTATGAAGAAACAAGTAGGGAGATCTGGAGGAGATGGCCTGGAGTTCGGATTACATGTCTAGTGGAAGTGATAGTGACTAGAAAAACGTTTTCCAGGACAAGAATGTAAGGTCTATCTTTAGTAAAAACACAAACCACAGACCCCAACCAGCACTCGAATTCAGCAAAAGTCAAAATGTATACCACACAAAAAACACAGACGGATCCAAGGACAGCAAGGAATTCCAGTACAACTCTTTCCTTTAAGGTAAAACCACCAAATACATAAGCGCTTTTGTAGCAAAGCTACTTCATCAGATGTATACTAAATCACATACATAACTATTTATATAATCAATTCAGTAAATCACATGACTATCTGCAATTACTACTAAAAGATTTATTACATCTATAAAACTGCTTCCAAGAACAATGGCATTTCATCTATAACCAAAAGACAAATACATACAAAATAAACAGATTCATAAGTTTGTATAGAAAAAAATGCATCCAGTAAAACATCCAAAAAACATATTTCTATAAATTTCATAAAACATGTATATAATTCATGAATTTATACATTATTTCTTATTCAAATGTCTGGGTTTGAGCCTTAGTTTAATGGGTACCCTATCATTCAAGCCATGCACAAAGTCTTCTCTTAACCTAATTATCCATTTGGATTCCATCTGCTGTGTTAAATTATTATCTCCCTTCCTGTGCCAGTGTGGACCACCCAAGATGTAGCGCTGAAACCTCCAGAAATACCAGTTCCTCCTGGGAAGGGGATTCGGAAGACCACCCTCCTTTTTGTTTGCTAAGTTCCAGGTTTTCTACAAAGGAGATATCGTTATGTGGAGATTTGGGGAACCCCTCCCATTCACTGAAGTCTGTATCCTCAGTAAGACGTTCCTGGGGGGAATCTAGGTGTCTCATTTTACATATCCTCCTTTTAATAACCTCATCAGTGGAATAGCCTGGTAAGTTAACAGAAGTAACAGGGGAATCCTTAAGGAGAACTGACTGAAGCTTTGATCAGAGTGGCTGTCCTGGTGGTGTAGACCTGAGAGACTCTGAGCTTAACTCTGATGGCGGGACACAAGTAGGACCAGGAGGAGGGGTGAGAATGCCCTTTCTCTCTCTAAAGAGAAAGCTCTCTCCTCCATCTCAGTGGCAGAAGATACAGGGGAAACAGCCAACTGTACTGGAGCCAAAACTACCTGTACTTTCAAGCCTTGAATCTGCAGAGACCCCTGTCTCGAGGAGGGAGTCAGACCCAAGCTGTCTAATGCTAAGTCTCCAAGGGGCAAGGATGGCTTTGACAGCTTTGGAGTCAACTCATATCCCTTGGACCTGGCACCGACGCTTCAGCTGTGAGTGTCATCCTGCTCCCAAATGGATCAGAACCAGGAAAGTCGGAACATTGTTGAAGTGGAACAACAACCTGTCTTCAGATCCTACATGGACACTCTCGATCTCTGATCTGAGGGCTCTGAAATCACAGGTTGGATCAAAGGAGGAGATAAAATTTGAGGTTGGGTGGAGAGCAGGATAGTGAGTCTAATGGGAGATGTAGCTGCATTCACACCATCTGGAATTGAGCTCTTTGGAACTTCTCATCATTCTATCCACCTCTGCTTTGGATAAGCTCCTGGAGGACCTAAGGGAAGAGCTGGTTGAAGGTGGTCTGGAGAAGTCTCCCTGGAATTTCCTGCAGGAAAGGGGAATGGAGCTGATGAAATATCGGCTCCAGTGAGAAACAAGGAAATTGGGTCAGAGGTGACTTGGAATCTGGATGTGCTAGAATCTGAGTAGGTCAGATCTAACTTTTTTGAGACCTTGGCTGGAGGCTCAATTGATGGAGCAGATATGGGAGAATGGGAAAGGGGCTGCTTCCTGGATTCTTTTTCTTTAGGAGCTGAGTGAGGTTTCACTTTATCTATCATCTTAGATGGTGTTTGAGCTCCAGCAGATAAGGAAGAAGAGGAGGAACATAACAAACCCCCTCTAGACAAGCTTATTTCTCCTATTGCTTAATGTCCTGGAATTAAACCTTGACAAGTAGAGCATTCATTGTGTCCAAATGGGCAGCACCAAAGCTGTAAACACACTCTGTGGCCATCAGAATTGGGAATCTTATGCCCACAGGAAATGCATTTCTTGAAGTCTGTAGGCATGATGGGCATATTGTGACTGTACAAAAAATCAAGAGAGAAAAAAATAAACTTTTTTTAATTTTTAATAAGAGGAGAGAAAGGGAAAGTTACCAACAATGGTACTGAAGAATACCCTATAAAGGGTGAGAAAAAATAGCAGAGGAGGAAAGGATACCAACAGCGGTACTTGGTATAGTACCCTCTAAGGTAGAAAAGCCTAACTAGACTATAGAAAAGGACTAATGCAGACAACCTGAACAATTTCAAGAAAGGCTAAGGAAGGAAGGCTGACAGAGAAGATAACCTGAATGAGGAAAAAACTCAGTGCTTGAAGAAAGCACCTAGTCTGACATCCTGTAGCTCATGAGCAGAAAGTCTGCATCTGAACAAAATGGCAGCAAATGATATCCAAGGTATGCTAGGACGATAGGGCATTATTGGTGAAGGGAGGAGCTCGAGAGTTGGATCCATGAGTCTGGTAAAAGCAGTCCAGTCAGATCCAATGTCTGATCCAAGAGCCATCAGTGGGAAGGAATGAAAATGACATCATCATATCCATCCATTCTTTAAGAATTCCTAGCCAAGATATGGCTCTGTTCCTGCTCAAGCCAGGATAAACTATATCCCTAATTATGAACAAGTACCTCTTCATACCATGTACCGCCTTACTCCCTTTCTTTACTCACTCCCTTATTTCTATCAGTTTCTGTCCCCTATCTCTAAAAAATATGCCATAACCCTATTTTTTCCCCACTTTGTATTGCAGTTCCTGTTTGTATTATACTAACTTACCTTTAATTTCTCTAAACTGGCTACAATTTTTCTAAATATTAAGTCATTGTCATATAAGTTGTGTTTATTCTTAACCAAGGATCTCGTGTTGTCTTTCATTCCTTCTCGCAGTTGGGTTACTGATCCAACCCTCGGGTCCGACTCAGTCACATTTTTTCAGACCAGGATCCAAGTCTTGAGCTTCTCCCACTTCCCATAATGCACCATCCCTTGACTAACTCCCTCAGATCCCATTTGCCACTCAGAAGTGTCAAACATGATTACTGAGTCTCGAGCCTTTGGAAAGTTTTCCAGTGAGATTTCTATCATCATCATCTGGGTTTTCCTCTCAGATAAGTGCCTTTTTGTATTTCTTTCCTCCCCTTCTGTTGTGCATAGATCTAGATTCCTTCCTTCCTTCCTTCCTTTTAGCTTGGCAGTTTGTTTTTGCCTGCACTTTCCATCTAGCCATTGATTTTATGTCCTGCCCCCCCCGTCTGTTGTCATTGTGTTGGTGTTAACACAAAAAAAAGGTGTTAGATTTTTATATATATTTGTACATTTTTGTATTCTGTTCTTCCTTGGCTACGGTGTTTTGTGTTGCAGTTAGTGTGGCTTTACACTTTGCTAACATGTCAGAAAAACCTTCTGGTTTTAAAAGGTGCTCGGAATGCGGTTGTAAGTTCATGCATTCTGATGCACATTCCTTATGTTTGTACTGTCTTGACCTTTAACACCTGCAGTTGGCTTGCTCTGGCTGTGAGAGCTTTAATCCCAGGGCTATTGCTGACTGCAGAAATAAGTTAATTCTAAAGGCCTCTTACCTGCTTCTAGTTCCTCTCCAGGGGCTCAAACCCCCTTCAAGAGTGTGGCAGAATCTTTTGAGGCCAAGAAGCACCCTCATAAGTTCTTGAGGTTGTCTTCAGAGCTTCCCTTCAAAGTTCCAAGACCTACCGGTATGTACTTCATTTCCAGTCCTCTCGAAGCTGCTCCCTCCACCTCGGATCCTAAGACCACGGATCTGACAGTTAGGGGTCCTACTCCAGTGTTAGGCATCTAGTCTTCTCCTTCTGTCAACCTGCAGCAGATCCCTGTTAGACATTCCAGGCCTCCTTCAGTGTCTTCTAGGAGCTTTCAGAGGCTGACATGGATAGGATGATCAGGAAGATCCTCAAGACTCAGATCCAGTTGGGAGTCCTTCTGGGTTCTGCTAGTGTTTCCCTCCAAGTTAAGTCTCCTTCTCTGTGCCTTAGTATCGATGTCTCTAGATCATAGCCAACTGAGACAGCTGGCATTGATTATGAGGAGCCTTCCCTTTTCCACTTTAACTGTTGCCCTGACTTCCTCTGCTCCATTGTCGTATCACAGCTGGTCTGGGATCCGGCATGTCCCCGTCGGATCTGGGGGGAGGGGTTCGGTTTTTACTATGTCAGAGCCATCTTTCCCCTTGGCACTTTGGCACTGGACAGTTTGGGTTTGATTCTACCTGAAGCCCAGGGCTTGAGGATTCCCGACCTCTCTCCTTCAGTATTTTCAGCTCCTGTCTCTTTGAGCTACGATCCTCCCCATCATCTTCACTTGGATCAGAGACTTGAGCCTGTCATACCTGTAAAGAGTCAGCACGTCTAGACTAGTCTCCAATCACTTCCCCTAGGGGGAGGCCCTCCTCTTCCAAGACTTCCCTTGAACATCCCACAGAGGAGATCCCTCATAAGAGGATGTGGAGAAGGAGGCACATTGAATCCCCCTTAGAGTCCATAACTGAAGACATGTAATTTGATGAAAGGCAAGGATCCCACAGATCACCACTGAAGGACGTTTGCATTTGAGGCATTTTAGAGATCCTGAGGCAAACAGGTGGTTGGTCAGCCCAACCTCCATCCTTGGAGGAGTCTGTGTTTTTGGAGGCTTTTGGGATGGGCCCATCTAAATTCTGGGTGGTGCCATGGCCGACGAACTTGTAGATTTGGTATTTCATTGGGCTTGGAAAGAGCTGGACACTATCAAACTGATTCCCATATACCTGTATAAGCTATCTCCCCCTCAGGATAAACCATATTGGACTAGGGGTATCCCTGTTGATGCCATGGTTGTGGCAGCAGCTACCAAGAAGGAGCTACCTGAACAGAGCTCCACTGTCCATTCACCAAACAGGGAGTCTAGAGCGATGGACAGGTTGGGTAAGCTCATTTACACCTCCGACACCTTTTTGCTGATAGCATTAAACTACCTGGCACACTTTACTCTATTACAGAGAGAACTGGTAAAGGAACTATCAGACTCTCTGGCAGAGATCATGTTGGGGGACTTCAAAAAGGTCTTCCCCCAACTGACAACTCTTTCGTCCTTGTCCAGTTCTTCCATGAGGTTTATCTCCCACTCTTGGGCAGCCGGCTCAGGCATTGCTATTCGGAGACCTGCCTAGATGAGGTTTTTTGATTTTGTAGAACCCTTTAAGGCATCCTTTGTCAATGCCCTGTTTGGAGCCTCCCTTTTCGTTCCATCGGTCAGAGAGACCCTAAACCATAGTGAACAAGAAAGGAAGACCTTGTCTGCCATCGGGGTCAAATTCTCAACTCCTCAGTGCACCTTTTCTAGAAACCAGCACAATGGAAAGAAAACCTGGTTCCAAAAATCTCAGGGGTCTTCCCAGGATTGATGTGGGGATCATTCCTCTAGAGGCAGAGGAGGAAGTTTCAGTGGGAGACACTGCCCCAGGGACAGAGGGGGTCCGCAGAATCAGGGCTTCAGGGAACCCTTCTCTGATAAGACCCTATCAGCACTCCTGAAGTGCTGCCGATCTGCTGATCTCTCTGCACCCTACCTCCTGGACTGATAAAATGCAAAACAAATTGGTGATAAAGATTATATCCAGAGGTTATTTTACTCCCTTTCTCCTTCCTCCTCCAGAGAATTCAGAGACTCCCCGACATTCAACCCAGTCAGAAGGAGTTTGCAGTAGCAGAAATTCTAAATCTACTGCAAAAAAATGTCATCAAATAGGTCCCGACTAAACAAAAAGGATTTGGAACTTACTCTTGATTCTTTTTAGTGGCAAAGAAAACTGTGTACCTGCAATCCATTTTGGAGCTAAGAAAACTACATTTCTCATAAAGAAGGTGAAGTTTTTGAAAGTTGAAGGTTCAGTCCATTCTACCACTGCTGCAGAAGGACAATTGGATGTGCTCTGTGGACTTAAAGATGTGAACTTGCACATCAAAATAAACTGAAGTCATCTGCAGTTCTGGCCGGGAGCCAGTCATTTTCAATTCAGATCTCTGCCCTTTGGACTCACCACAGCCCCCAGGTTGCTTACCAAATGCATGGCAGTAGTAGCTCACTTGAGACTGCAAGGATTCTGGGTGTTTCCATATTTTATGACTGGCTCTCCACTGCCCCAAGCAGACTTCAACTACTCCAGGCCAGGGATTACTTTTTCAACCTTGCCAATCATCTGGGGATCAGCATAAACCTGACAAACTCCAACCCATCTCCAGTTCCGAGTTTAGAATTCATTGGAGCTGCCTTGGACACACTGAACCAGATTGCAGCCCTACCCACTCATCGAGTTCAGACCTTGAGAGGTCATGTTCGAGCTGTCTTAAACTTATCCTCCCACTGGCAAGGCTGATACTTCAGGTTCTAGGATCTATGGTGGCTGCCATCCCCTTAGTCCCTCTTGCAAGGTATTTTATGCGAGTTCTTCAATGGACCCTGGCTGCTCAATAGTCTATACTCTACCTGCCTCTCTCTGTTCCTATCAAATTGACTTTGGTTTGTAGAAGACGTCTTCATTGGTGGTTGCTGTTGGATAATCTAACGATAGGGAGGCCCTCCTTCCTTCACCCTCAGCCACAGTGACCACGGATGCTTCCCAGTTGGGGTTTGGGGGCATTTCAAGGGAAAGATGGTCCAAGGCATACATAAAGATCAGATTGCATATCATTGTTCTGGAGAAGAGAACAGTCCTCCTCATGCTGCATGCCGTTCAGTTCATTCTCCCTCTAGGAATGATTGCAATTTACACGAACATGTCAGTGGTGTGTGGTACATGAACAAACAAGGAGGAATCCGCTCTTACCTGCTGTGCAGAGAGGCCATGAGGTTTTGGAAATGCGTGATGCCTTCAAACCATTTTCTGCTTGCAACTCTCATACCGGGGAAATCCAATGTCCTGGCAGACAAGCTCAGCAGGTCCATTCTGACCCCTTGCAAGTGGTCCCTCTATCAATCAGTAGTGGAATTGATCTTCAGCCGTTAGGGACAACCTTGCTCTGACCTGTTTGCATCCCCCCAGAACAACAAGTGCAGCAACTATTTTGCTCTGATCCCCCCTCCAACCTCAGACTATTCAGCTACCAGTTTTCTTCCCAAATTTCTCCATTGAGAGAGAATGTTTATTGCATCTGTTTGATGTTCACAGGCAGTTATGCTTTTATCTGCACAGGATGAAACTTTTTCAAAAATCAGGACAGTTACTTGTGTCATCCTCTCATAGCCATCTAGGTCAGGTGGTTTCAAAGGTTACTCTTGCTAAATGGATAACAAACAGTGTTACATTGATTTACACCAAGAATGGATTTACAGCTACCTCATCCTTCTAAGGCCCACTCAACTAGGTCAATGTCCACCTCATCTGCCTTCTCTTCCAGGGCATCCTTCGATGATATCTGTGCTGGTGCTACATGGTCAAAAGCTCACACCTTTGTGTCACATTACAAATTAGACATAGTTTCCAGGACCAGAGCCTCCTTCACTTGGGCAGTGCTCCAGCATATCCTTCCTTGAGACCACCCAGGAGTTGTATAGCTGGGGAATCTACTCAACCGTGAGGAGAAATGAAAGAGACAACATCAGATTTATTAGTTATGTACTTTACCATAACTTTGATATCTGTGTCTGTGTTGTATTCTCTAATTCCTCCTCACCTACCCTCCCTGCCATGTCCCTACCCAGTGCTCTAGAAGACCTGGAGAGAACCTTTTGTTCCTGGTTTTTGAGCTTCTGGTCCTTGATGTATACTCCTTTCTCTCTCTCTCTCTCTCTCTCTCTGATCTCTATCAGCTAATTGGGCAGCAAACTGGATCTGAGGGAGTTAGGGGATGGTGCATTATGGGAAGTGGGAGGAGCTTGAGACTTGGATCCTAGTTTAAAAAAATGCGGCCAATTCAAATCTGAGGGTCAGATCCATAACCAAACCTTGAGGAATGAAAGCAGACACATACCAAGTTATGCTAAGTACATACATAATTTTCACGTCTGATTTGGTATAATAGTTTAAACTGTGGAATTATATATTTTTTAATTATATTATTTTGAAGATTGTAAAATTATTCTTAAAATATTTTTGAAATACTTTGGAACTTTTCTCTATTGGATTCTGCTGAAAATGGGCACTTACCCAGTGGGAAATTCCAGGTAATCAAATGTCAGTGAATAAATAAATAGTCTGGTTAATCTAATTTCCAAAGGTGTCTCCTCTAGATCAAAAGTAGTCTTAATCTCCCTTTATTCACCTCCTACCAGACGCATTACTGAATATAATGTCTTATTTTATTTTTTGAAACATACACAGATTTAGAGATCTCAGAGAATCTTCAGTGTGGCCCTGGACATGGGTGAAAAAAGTCTGGGAGAGGCTTGTTTGGTTCACTAGATCCAATGGATGAAAAGAGGGTCCTGGGAACAACTAATGATATGCTGTAGGGTGGGGGAGCCAAATTTTGTTTTTGTTTGTTTTTATAAAAAGTTAGAAAAAATAAGTGGATGGTAAAAAACAAAATGCAGCAGTTTCTTCCTTTTGATTAAACAAGTAATAAATTACAACTTAAGATAATAAAGTTATAATTAAAGGAATCCTGAGTATATGTCCAACAAGCAAATTCCTGAATGACTTGAAATTTCAGTCAACACTACACTTGCATGCTACGTTAGGTAGAAAAATATGCTTTATGGAGATTTAACTATTGGTAAGAAATTTATCTCAGATAACCCTTTAGAACTTGGTCTGTACGTTTTAGGACTGCTTAGCAAATAAAAGGTTTGTAGACTTTGCTCCCACATTCCCCTAACAATATTTCACCATGGCAGGATGTCTTTCTAGGTCTTCCTACCAGGGAAATCTTTTGTCGTGAGAGAGATTGCCCAGACTATTTTGAATGCATTTGTTTTTTAAGAAAAACACTTCTCCATTCATAGTACAAATACATTTTTGTATGTTACTGCTTTCCTCCTTCCTTGCTGCAAGTGGATTTTCTTGTTCTTTGATGGAAAACACCTTCTTTTTTTTCCTCCCCTTTATTTCTGGGCCAAAGCACACTATCTTAACTATACAACAAAGCTTTTCCTCTCTCTCATGTGTACCTGTGGCAAGCAATTTTGACCTGTCAACAGGGTCAAGTGCCTTGGGGTCACAGTATGATACTTAATGTGCTTGACCTGTTATTACATTTAACAGCATGACCGAGTTTCACCAGAAGAAGGAACTAGAAAGTATTTTCTTTTGAAAACACTTCTAGACATCAGGAGGAGGAGGAGTGTTGACATCTTTCTCCTCATCTTTGGGGGCTTCTTTATCATGGTCAGCAATGTGGCACACTTCCAAAAAGAAAGAGAGAAGCTTAGCATTTGGGAAAAAAAACAATCAGGTTTTATTATTCATAAATCCAAGGACTCATGCAAGTCATCCTGGCCCTGCAGATCGCTAAAGATGCAGTATAATAATGGTTGTGAGCACCTCTTCTTCAAAGTAGTTTTTCCAAATGTTAAGGAATTTGGTGGTCATTCAGTACAAACTGTCAATCATCCATAATTGTGATCAAATCTTCTGCTTGAGCTCCTTGAGATTAAGGTTAATCATCCACCTTCCACCCATTTTCCTCTACCAGTGTCTTCACCCTCCCTCATTAAGCACTCTCCAGCTTTTCCGCCTACAGATTACAACTTACTGACTGCTGACATTTAAAGGCCAGAAGTTAGACTGTCGTCCTTAACTGCCACCCCTGTCCACATGGTTTCAGGGTATTGGGGAGCATCGTCCATGTTCCCTGACTGTACTTTTTTCTCATCTATACTCAGTAATCCTAACATTTCAGTTCTCTTCACCATCATACCTATGAACCTATTTTAGTCTCCAGCTCATGTCATGCTTATCAAGGGAGTTTCTTCTAAACACGGACTTCATATGTGACAGTGACTGCCAGTACATCTACCCCAGGATGGAAGGGACAATACAACAGTCAGACAGTACAAGGAATTAGAGACCTCAGAAGTCTAACCTTTGTGTAAATATTCAGAAAATAGAGGCAGTTCTTTATTGCTGCTAGTCTTTCAGGACTCATTTCCAAAAAATATGCTTTCCATTTTGTCTGATAGGATGGCACTAGCCTGATACGTCAGCAAACAAAGAGGGACCTGTTATTATCCCCCGTGCTTTGTGGCAATACAGATGTGGTACTAGGTGATCAGTCATAAAGTTTTCTTAGTGGACAAGCACAAGCAGGAAGGACAGCTAATGAGCAGCCTTGTTAAACTACTGCCCCACAAGTGGTCTACTCCAACAGTGGCCAGGAAAGTCTTTAACCCATGGGATTTCTCACTCTGTGACATCTTTGCTTCCTCACCCAGTACCAAATGTCCCAAATTCTTTTTCTTTATACCTCCTCTAGCTGCTACATGGCCTCCTTTACACATTTCTCTTATACCCTGATGATGCGGTACATCCAGAAAGTCACACTATACAAGGCCAAAGTATTCCTGATTGCTTTCTTCTGCCTTGGGCACATTTGATTCTCTCCTCCTGAGACACCCCATTCAGGCTGTATCATGTCAAGATCCTAATTTGTTCGCCTTCTGGGAGATCTCACCAAGACTTGCATGCTGTGCGAGGTTGAATGTACAGCTTCTCCAGTTCCAGTGGTAGCCAAGTTACATGATTTCTCTTAGAGGGTGTTTTCTTGTGTCATCTACGCAGAGACCATTTACTCTGAAAACATACAGTGTTATATTGAACTACAGTTTTTATTCAGCTGCCAGTAGGGGATTAAACTGTTTCTTTGACAATGTTCTGCAGCTCTTCTGTTTGAGACAACTTTTTTATTATTTATTCACTTGTAAAGTGTATCTGGTGGCAACCTCTTATTTTCCCACCGGTCAAGATTGTTTCTGCAGCATCACTGAGGGTATACAGAGCTTTTCGGACTTCCCAACTCAGAACCCCATAGGAAACTGTGCTTTATTCTGTCCTGGAAAAATTGACCCTTCCTCCCATTGAGACTACAAATTCAGAACACTGAAAATTTCTATCCTGATAAACCCACTCAGTAGCGACAACTTATTCCAAACGGATTTTATTTCTACAGGATCTGTCAGCAAAACTTGCTTATCTAATGTTTCGTGAGGACAGGGTGTCTGTTTGGACAGCCGCTCCTTTATGGTCAGGTTACTACAGAAGCTAATCTGACTTAATCCCTCAATTTAACAATATTCTTCTCAGATTATTCTAATCAAGGCAAATGGCTCCTCCACTTTATAGATGCTCACAAACAGCTTGTGTTTTTTTGTGAACAGAGGAAAGTCTTAGAGGAAGAACAATAAACTCTTTGTGTGATTTGCCAAGCTTTGTTGAATAAAATTTAACAATACTTTTTCCAGGTGGTTGGCCAGCTATATCACCTTTTGTTATAGGAGGTAAATTAAACCCTGCCAAGAATTTCTCAGCCTCATTCTCACAGACCAGCGACTGTTTCCAAGACTATTTTCCATAAAACTACTTTGTATGATATCTCTGTGGTAAAAACCTTGATCTGAAGTAAGTTGACTTCATTTGATCTTCAACCTGTGGGTCTATGGATCCGAATCGGATCTGACATGGCTGCATAACCAGCATCTGATCCAAGCTCCAAGCTCCTCCCCCGTACCCACAATGCCCCCATCTCCTTCCTCCCCCAGATTTAGTTTGCCACTGAATAGCTAAGCATTGTGGTCTTAAGCTCCGAGCATTTTTTCTGTGGTATGTAGTTGATTTTTGAGAGTTCTTTATCCTTTCTGTACTTTTCTATTCCAGGTTCTTTTTAGTGCCAAAGAAAACAAGGGATCTAAGACCCATTCTGGATCTATCCACCTTGAACCTGTCAGTAGCTAAGGAGAAATTCTAGATGGTCACTCTTCAATGTATTCTGCCCTACCTGCAGGAGAATGGATGTGCTTGACTGACCTCCAGGATGCGTACTATCATATCAAGATGGACAGGCGCTCCCGCAGGTTTTTCCCCTTCTGCCTGGAAGCCAGTCATTATCAGTTCAGAGCTCTCCCATTGATTCTCACCATAGTTCTAAGGGTGTTCACCAAAGTGATGGCAGTTGTAGCGGCTCACCTGTGGCTTCAGGGAATTCAGGTCTTCCCTTACCTAGATGATTGGCGCTTTGCTGCCCCCACCAAGCATCTACTTTGCTGCGCCAGGGATTATTTCTATTAGCAAACAGCTTGGGCATCACCATCAATATCAGCAAATCATCGCTGATCCCTGTTCGGGTTCTAGAATTCATTGGCGCTCGGTTGGATACTATCCAAATGAAAGTTTACCTCACCCCAGAAAGGGTACACAATCTAAGAGTTTGTCTCGTACATTCTCCAAGCTCAACGTCCTACAGCAGAGAGAGTTCTGCGGGTACTGGGGTCTATGGTGGCCACAATCATTCTTCTACCCCTTGCTGGACTACACATGTGAATCCTTCAGTGGATGCTAGCAGTCCAATGGTCTCTACTAGCTCTTCCTCTATCCCATCCAATTCGTATCTCATGGGTTTGCAGGGACTCTCTTCGGTGGTGGATTCTTTCCCTGCATCTTGTCAGGGGACACCCCTTTCTTTTGTCCCTTCCCAAAGCTACAGTGACCACGGACACCTCCCAGCTAGGGTGGGGGGGGCATTGCTTGAGAAGGACTTACAAGGTACATGGTCCCCTTCCGAGACCAGTTTGCATATCAGCGTCCTGGAGATGAGGGCGGTGCATCTAGCATTGCAAGCTCTCCATGCCTATCTTCCTCTAGGGACTATTGTGATCCAGACAGACAACATGTCGGTTGTCTAGTATATCAACAAGCAAGGAGGAACCAGATCTTACCCCCTTTGTCGAGAAGCCATGAGAGTGTGGGAATGGGCGATTTCCACCAGCCATTTTCTGGTGGCAATGCACATTCTGGGACGGTCCATCATTCTAGCAGACAAGCTCAGCATGACTATTCTGATGCCTTACTAGTGGTCCCTGAATCCTTCAGTAGAGGAAGAGATCTTCCTCAAGTGGGGTCGGCCTTGCTGCGATCTTTTCACATCTCCTTCCAACGCGAAATGCAGCAAGTTCTTCGCTCTGAACCCCCCTCAGGGGGAAATCCCCAGAGACGCACTGGTGCATGCTTGGCCTCCTGGACTTCTTTATGCCTACCCAACATTACTTCTCACTTCGAAATTTCTACAGAAATCTCGCAGGTTGGGGAACACAGTAATCCTCATTGCCCCATTCTGGCCTCGTCAAGGCTGGTTCCCCTCCTTTTGGTCTCGCATAGAACTTCCAACATGGATCCGGCTATGGATCTCATCTCACACCCCTCAGGGATTCCTCACCGAGACCTGGACAGTCTGAAACTCACAGCTTGGCTGCTCCAGTTCCCATGAATTATTAGAACTCCCGGTTTATCCTCTCCAGTTAAAACCATTTTGGTGGCGGCTCACAAATCTTCCACATGAAAAGGATATCGTAGCAAGTGGAAATGATTCTCTATATGGGCTTCTCAATGGGATTTGGATCCATTTACGGCTCCCATCTCAGCAGTATTAGAGTTTTTGGTGGGGATTTTTCCACAAGGTGCTAGTTCCTCTACGGTTAAGGTCCAGCTAGCTGCTATTTCTAATTTTCATGTGGGGGCGAATATGTCTTCACTAACCTCTTCTACACTTTGCAAGACTTTCCTTAAAGGTACCTTTCTTTTAAGGCCCCCGGTGAAGGATCCTACGCCTCTGTGGGACCTCATTTGTGTATTGCAGGCTTTAGTCTCCCCTCAGTTTGAGCCCGCAGCCTCGGTAGACTTGCAGTATCTATCGTGGAAGACTGCCTTCTTGGTTGCTATTATGTCTGCCAAGAGAGTGTCAGAACTTCGCGCATTGTCCATCAAAGTTCCATACATGATTTTTTCATAAGGACAGGATTTCACTGCGCACTAATCCATCCTTCCTTCCTAAAGTGGCATCAGAAGCCAACATTAATCAAACTGTCAGTCTTCCCATCTTCTTTCCTAATTTGCAGAACAAGGGTGAATATAAATTACATTTGTTGGATCTACACAGGCGATTGAGATTTTATCAACATAGGGCGAAATCCTTTCACAAATCTGATCAGTTGTTTGTCTCTTACTCTAAACTCTTCTCAGGAAAGCCAATTTGTAAAGTGACTATTGCTCATTGGATTTCCCAGTGTAATATTTGAGGATATTCTGACAAAGGAATTTTCCCTTCCAGGTCAGGTAAAAGCACTTTCCCCCCAGGTCTGTGGCCACTTCAGCGGCTTTTTGGTCCAGGGTGTCACTGGATGATATTTGTTCTGCAGCTACTTGGTCCTCATCT
Organism: Protopterus annectens; assembly: GCF_019279795.1. NCBI lineage: Eukaryota > Metazoa > Chordata > Ceratodontiformes > Protopteridae > Protopterus > Protopterus annectens. The sequence goes on along the minus strand of NC_056743.1, from coordinate 423,048,813 downwards.
CATACCTTCATCTCACATTACAAATTAGACACTGTATCCAGGAGTAGGGCATCCTTTGGCTCCGCGGTGCTTCGGTATATCCTTCCATGAGGCCACCCAGGTGTTTGTAGCTAGGGACTCTGTCCCACAGGTTGAAGATCAAATGAAGTCAACTACTTCAGATAAAGAAGTTATGTTCTCACCATAATGTTCCATCTGAGTAGTTGTAGTTCATTTGTCTTCAGCCATCCCCGCCAACCTTGTCACTATGGTCCTGGCCTTGTATATGAGAAATGAACATTATACAGGCTTCTCTTGATATGCTTGGTTCAGGAATTTTGGGGGTGCCAGTAGTAGTAGTAAGGTCCTGTTGAGTCAGGCTTATGTTATACTGAGCAGCAAACTCGATCTGAAGGGGGGAAGGAGACAAGGGACATTATGGGTAAGGGGAGGAGCTTGGATCAGATGCTGGTTATGTGGCCATGTCAGATCCGATTTGGATCCATAGACCCACAGGTTGTAGACAAACGAAGTACCACTACTCAGATGAAACATTAAGGTGAGTACATAACTTCCTTTCTGAGGTAGTTAACTTCATTTGTCCATCAACCTGTGGGTATCGGATCCATATCGGATCCAAGCCGGTAGCTTCAAACAGCTAAGATCCAAACTCCTCCCTTTACCCATAATCCCCTGCCATCCCTCTCTGACCTCAGATCTCATTTGCTGCAGTTGAATCAACAGCTTTGAACGAGTTCCAGGCGTGGGATTTAGTTGTTCAGTGAGAAAAAATATCTGCTTTCTAATTGTTTTTGTAGCTGATATTGCTTGTTGTGTGTGTTGCTACCCTGGTATTAAAACCTTTTACTTATAATATTGTATGTTAAGTTGTCTATCTCGCCTTCTTCTTGCTGGATGGGTTCGGAGCCGACCTCGGCTCCGACTCGGCCAGTCTAAAAGCTCGAGAGTTGGTTCCACCGGCTCGAGGCTCCCCTTATATCCCACAATGCTAGGCGTGAGTTACCTCAGATCTCGTTTGCCGCTACAGCATCGAGGTGTTGGTTTTTTCTACCGGCTCGTTGGTAAGTGTTTTTCAGTAAATTTAGACTACTTAAACCCCTATATTTTTAAGTTTAAATACCTTTCCCTTAGTTTAGTGGATTTCTACCCTTGTTTCTAAAAAATCCCTTTGTCTTTCCCCTAGAACTTTAAAGTTCTCCCTCGGGCCTTCTGGCCTTCCTCCATTCCCTAGTGGTGTGTGTCTGTTGCTCTTAAATAAACCTTAGTTTTTTGTTTATTTTAAGATAAATTAAGATAGTGTAATCAGTGTGTCTGACTGGGTGTGTGTGGTTACACTTTCTTTTAGGATGTCTAAAGAAACAAAGGTCTCAGGCTTCAAGAAGTGTGATGCGTGCTGTCAGAAAATGTCTCTGACAGACGCTCACACTTCTTGTGTCTGTTGCCTGGGGCCTTTGCACCTGCAGGACTCCTGTGCTGTATGCCACGGCTTCAGCCCCGGGGTCCTGCAGGAAAGAAAGAACAAGTTGATCCTAAGGGGTCTACTTAAGCCTGAGGATTCCCTTTCTGTTTCTGGGAAGCCCTCTAAGGCTTCTAGGTCCTCGGCTCCAGCGTCTGAGCCGAGACCTAAGTCTACTAAACCTCCATCTGTATCGGCTCCGGCTGGAGCCGATGAGTCTCAGTCCACAGTTTCTGTGGTTCCCTCGGCTCCGGCTGGAGCCGAGGTATTAGAAATTCCCGTGTCGGCTCCGACCAAACCTTCGGAGCCGACAACTAGGAAGAGGTCCAGGTCACCATCCCTTGGCTCCGTTCATTCGGCTCCAGGTTCTCCCCTGCTGTCTGAACGGAGCCATAGATCTCACTCCACTAGGTCATCGAGGCTGTCGGATCATGACCTTCAGAGGGTAGTGAGTCGACTTCTTAAGTCCGAGGCACTGGCCCAGATGCTTCAGAGCCCGACTCATCAGTCGATGCCTGCCCCTGTCCATCAATATATTCCTCCTTCGACTCTACTGAGCTCGGAGCCGGGTCGTGTCGGAACCGAGACTGTGGTAGTGTCGGAGCCGATACAATTGTCTTCGGCTCCGTCGTCGGCTCCGATTTCTTCCTTGGAAGAATCTCAGCGCCGGACTTCCTTCGTCGGCTCCGAGGGGGTGAGTGGCATCGGACCCTTGTCCAACCCCGCTCTTCCTCTTGGAGCTTCGGCGCTGGTGAGTTCGGCTCCGACATCGGCCTCGGAGCCATCACTGTCGGTGCCGAGGGAGGTTCTCAGCTTTTCGGAGCGGGGACCTCTGGCTTTGCCTGACAGGGGTGCGTTCGAGGTCATGCGGAGTGTGTTAGAGCCTGGCTCTACTCCACAGTCGGCTCCGTCCGTCCTTCCCTCTACAGTGCCTCAGGTCAAGTCGACTCTCTCCCTCATCCCGGACCGCAGAGAGCCAACTCCTCAGGAACCCCCTGTGGGGATTTCATCCTCTTCCGAGGCCTCTCCTGATTTGGCAGAAGAGCCCCCTCGGAAGAGGAAGTGTAAGAGGAAACACATTGACTCACCTGAGTCCATCACATCTGACACGGATTTAGATGATTCCGAGGGTTCCCCCCGTTCCCCTTCTGAAGATGTCTCCTTTGCAGACATTCTAGAGATCCTGAAACAGAGGGGAAATTGGCCAGCCCTTGATCCTTCGGAGGATGAATCTGTGTATCTTGAGGCGTTTGGCTCTCGCCCTTCCACCTCCTGGGTGTCTCCCCCCTTTGACCCCCTCATGCAGGTGGTTGCTAAAAAGGCATGGACGGCTCCTGATTCAGTGGACCCCACTCCCAGGAGACCCTCCAAATTCATAACCGCACCAGCAGACAAACAGTTCTTAACAAAAGGAGTCTCTGTGGATGCTATGGTGGTAGCTGCTGCCACTAAGAAGGAGCTAGCTGATCCTTCAGTACCTGTCCATCCACCTAACAAGGAATCTAGGTCCATGGACAGGTACGGGAAGCGGATGTTCTCTTCAGCGACATTTACTATGCGTTCGCTGAACTACCTGTGCCATTTCACTCGTCTTCAAAGGGACTTGATTAAAGAAGCGAGTGAAATGCTAAAGGATCCTACAGCTGCGGGTTTTCAAGATAAGATGAACACTCAGCTGGCTACCCTTAACTCCATAACCAACTCCTCCATGCGCCTCCTTTCTTATGCGGCTGATGGAGCGAGTAGGGCCGCAGGGACAGGTGTGGCCTTACGTAGGCATGCCTGGATGCGGCTATGCAATTTTGCGGACCCCTTCAAGATGGCTTTCACTAACTCCCCGTTTGATGGATCATCTCTTTGGTCCTCAGGTGAAAGAAACCTTGACTAGGTGCGAAACTGATGGCAAGACTCTTTCTGCCGTCGGAGTCCGTTTTTCTACTCCTTCTAGGCCTTACCCCAAAGGCCAGAAAAGTGGGAAAATGTGGTTCCGTAAACAATCTCAAGGGACTTCGCCTGACGCACAGAGTCGGTTCCCCGCCAGAGGCAGAGGCGGGAATAACAATGGTAGACGTCGCCCTCGGGGCAGGGGGGGTCCGCAGAACCAGGGCAATCGAGAACCCTTCTCTGATAAGCCCTTTCAGCATCCCTGAGGTGTTGCCCGACTGCCCATCTTCGGAGGCAGTCGGGGGAAGATTGTCACTGTACCCAGAAGCCTGGCTATCCCTGACTCAAGACAAATGGGTACAGTCCATCATTTCCGAAGGCTATTCCATTCCCTTTCTTCGCATCCCATCACAAAAATCCCTTCCAGATGTTCCACCCGCTCAAAGGGATATAGCAGCTTTGGAAATTTCAAAGCTGCTTGCAAAAAGAGCAATTCAGCCAGTTCCAGCAGACCAGAAAGGATCCGGAATCTACTCAAGGTTCTTTTTAGTTCCAAAGAAAACAGGGGACTGGAGACCAATTTTGGATCTCAGTATCTTGAACAGGTCAGTCAAGAAAACAAGATTTCGGATGGTCACGCTGCAGTCCATCCTTCCCCTATTGGGAAAAGGAAACTGGATGTGCTCTATAGACCTTCAGGATGCGTCCTATCACATAAAAATGAACAGACACTCCAGAAGATTCCTCCGCTTCAGGCTGGGAACCAGTCATTTTCAGTTCAGAGCCCTGCCCTTTGGTCTCACCACTGCCCCCCGGGTGTTTACCAAATGCATGGCAGTGGTAGCTTCTCACCTGAGACGACAAGGATTCTAGGTGTTTCCATATTTGGACGACTGGCTCCTCACAGCTCCCACCAAGCATCTCCTTCTGATGGCCAGAGATTACACTTTTCGCATTTGTCAAAAGTTAGGCATTTCAATAAATTGCGAAAAGTCTGTTTTGTCGCCTTGTCGTACTATTACTTTCATAGGCGCAAATCTAGACACAGTAGACATGTCTGCCAGGCTAACACATCAGAGAATAACAGACATTCACAAGCTGGTTTCACTCCTTTTCAACAACAACAGAATCAAAGCCAGGTTAGTTCTGAAGGTGTTGGGAATTATGGCGGCCATACCTCTGCTTCCATTAGCCAGATTCCACATGCGGATCCTTCAATGGATGCTTTTACACAATGGTCTTACCAGCAACTTCCAATGTCCCACACCATTCTGATCACGCAAGCGTGCAGAAATCATCTCATGTGGTGGATGTCTTCCCCTCAGCTCTTGTTGGGAAGACCCTTTGTTCCACCCCCTCCGGTTGCTACTCTGACAACGGATGCCTCTCTGATCGGGTGGGGGGGGCATTATCAGGGCAGGACTGTCCAGGGCACATGGCAACCAAACGAATGCCACTTGCACATAAATGTTCTGGAGATGAGAGCAGTGCTTTTAGCGTTGCAAGCCTTTCAAGACTCTCTTCCCTTGGGAACGATTGCAATCCAGACAGACAATATGTCTGTAGTGTGGTACATCAACAAACAAGGCGGAACCAGGTCATACCCCCTGTGTCGAGAAGCACTCAGATTGTGGCAATGGGCGATTTCTTCTCAGCGTTTTCTGATAGCAACGCACATCCCCGGGAAGTCCAATCAAATTGCGGACAAGTTGAGCAGAGCTATTCTCATGCCTCACGAGTGGTCTCTGAAAGACTCTGTTGTGAGAGAAATTTTCCTCAAGTGGGGTCAGCCTTGCTGCGACCTTTTTGCTACTCCCCAAAACAGCAAGTGCAGAGATTTTTTCACACTATTCCCATTACCAGGCCAACCCAGCAGAGACGCTCTAGTCCAAGTTTGGCCCCGGGGACTTCTGTATGCATTTCCTCCCTTCCCACTAATCTCTCAAGTGATACAGAAAGCTATCGCTCAGAAGGCCTCATTGATCCTCATTGCTCCCTACTGGCCTCGACAGGTGTGGTTCCCCTTTCTACATCAATTTCTATTGGAGCGACCTTGGCATCTGGACCTAGTTCCAGATCTTTTGATCCATCAGTCGGGTCAGTTACATCGCTCCCTCCCCTCTCTGAACCTCACTGCTTGGTTCCTCCAGTTCCAACCTTAGCCAGGCTTCCTCAATTATCTCACTCCGTTCGAGATATTTTGATAGCTTCCCATAAATCTTCCACTCGGAAGATTTATTTGAGTAAGTGGAAACGCTTCACATTTTGGGCTCAAGCAAGGGACATAGACCCTTTCACTGCTTCCATCCAAATAGTCCTTGATTTTCTAGCTGAACTCTTCCATGCAGGTTCATCTCCTTCTACTCTTAAAGTTCAATTGGCAGCTATTTCAAACTTTCATGTTGGTATTTCTGAATCTGCCTTGATGTCCCACAAGCTTTGTAAAGCCTTTTTGAAAGGAGTTTTTCTTCTCAGACCTCCTATAAGAAATCCCCCTTCTCCTTGGGACCTAAATTTAGTTCTTACTTCTTTGATTCTCTCCCCTTTCGAACCTGCAGCCTCCTGTTCTTTAAAGTTGCTATCATGGAAGACTCTCTTTCTGGTAGCCATTACTTCAGCTAGAAGAGTTTCAGAGCTTCAAGCACTCAGCTGTCGACCTCCTTATCTGTTGTTTCATAAGGACAGGGTATCCTTACGAACTAACCCGTCCTTTTTGCCTAAGGTAGTCTCGACGTCAAATCTAAATCAAAGCATTGACCTCCCTGTCTTTTTTCCAGAATACTCCAATAGGTCCGAACAAAAGTTACACTACCTGGATGTTCATCGTCAATTGAGGTACTATTTGGATAGAACAAAACAATTCAGAAAATCTGACCAGCTGTTTGTCTCCTATGCGGAAGGCAGAAAGGGACTTTCAGTTTCAAAGGTTTCATTATCCAGATGGTTAACATCTTTGATTTCCCTTGTATATGAAATTAGACACCAAAAGCTGCCTAATAAACCTAAGGCCCATTCCACCAGAGCTTTGGCTACTTCTTTAGCCTTCCAAGACAGACTGCCTATTGACACCATTTGTGCAGCGGCTACTTGGGCTACTCCTCACACTTTCATTTCTCATTATAAGTTGGATTTAGCTTCTAGGCATAGAGCTAACTTTGGTTCCACTGTTCTCAGGAGTCTGTTCCGTTAGGCCACCCAGGACAAGGTGCTAGGGACGCGGTCCCATCCAGCAAGAATGAAGGCGAGATAGACAACTTAACATAAAGAAGTTATGTTCTTACCATAACGTTCCATGTTAGTTGTCTTCTTCTCGCCTTCTTCTTGCGTCCCACCCTCCTGCCCCCTGGCCTGGACAGATCTAGAGGAGTTGTGATTGTGACCTCTCTTTCTACCACCTCTGTACTTTAGGTATATGCTCGGCTGTGCATATTTCCTGGATCAGGAAGTAGGTCTCCCTTCTCTTCCCTTGTTTATAGAGGTGGACTTTGTTACTAATTATTCTATTACTACTATACGCTGGGTCTAGCTTACAAACGAGATCTGAGGTAACTCACGCCTAGCATTGTGGGATATAAGGGGAGCCTCGAGCCGGTGGAACCAACTCTCGAGCTTTTAGAGTGGCCGAGTCGGAGCCGAGGTCGGCTCCGAACCCATCCAGCAAGAAGAAGGCGAGAAGAAGACAACTAACATGGAACGTTATGGTAAGAACATAACTTCTTTTTTTTCGTTATTTATAGTGTAGTTCATTCCTCCCCGTGTGTGTGAAGGCGTGTACGTTGGGCCTTGTGTTGTTTTTAGTCAGACTATGTCTGAGCCCCCAAAAACCTTTTTCTCTAAATGCACTGAGTGTGGCCATATGCTTTCCCCAGCGGATGGCCACACACGGTGTGTTATTTGCCTTGGGGTTGATCACCTTTCCTCAAGCTGCACTATTTGTGCAGCCTTCAACCCCAGGGCTCTAAAGGACAGGAGGTCGAAGTTGATTCTGGCGGGACGTTTGCCCCTGGCTTCGGCCTCCTCTCCCTTGGTGGCACCTGCCGTGGCAGTCCCCCTTCCACCCCTGCTCCCCTGGCCGGGACTCAACCTTCCACCTTAGGCCAAGAGGAGAGGGAAGCTAGGCGGGAGAAGGAGGATAGACACCACAAGCGGCGGGCCGAGTCTTCCTCCTCGGCTCTGCCGGCTAAACAGGCTGCCTCTTCCAGGGCTTCCGGGCCTTCTCCTTCCCAGCTCCATTCACCTCGCTTCTCCCCGGAGCTGGAGGAGGAGACCCGGTCACCTTCGAGGTCATCGAGATGACACTCCTGGCACGTCTCGGTGGACTCTTCGAGGTCGACCTGAAGCTTGTCCAATGCAGATATGGACTGAATGATGCGTAGGTTCCTTCAGGCCCAGTTGCAGATGGAAGTGCTCATGCCCCCCCTCTTCCAGGGGGGAGCTTGACCCCCTTTTTTGGCCCAGTTGCTCCTTCTCTGACCCACTTCCAGGGTTCGGAGCCTTCGGGTCCGGGTTGCATAGGAGCCGGGGGAGGTTCGGCATCGATAGTACCTCGTACTTTGGCTCCGACTGCACCCTCGAGTTTGTTGAGTCCCTTTTCGGATCCGAGCTCTCGGAGCCGAGAGCTGAGCTTTGGATCCGGAGGTGTCAGTGTGTCTTTGGCTCCGTCTCAGTCGGAGCATACTGGACTTCAGATCCGATTGCTTCGGCGCCGGCCCCGATCCACACATTGGATCCGAGGGGGCTGCTCTTGAATCCTAGAGAGAGCAGTTCTCCCTCGGCGTTCGATGTTGTGGAGAGGGTATTGTCGAGGGATTCGAGGCCCCAGGCTCCGACTATGGGTCCACCCTGTACTCTCTCTCAGACGGGCCTACCTTCCATCACCCAGCCCCAGGGACAGCCTGCGCCTACGTCCCAGATGATTCCCTTAGAGAAACAAGATGTGGTTGGTGAGGCCTCTTCAGACAGCCCCCCTCCCCCGAGGAGGAGGTCCCTCACAAACGTAAGTGCAAGAGGAGGCACTTGGACTCGCCTGAGTCTTTGACAGAAGACACGGACTTAGAGGAAGGGGAAGGTTCCCCAAGGTCACCCCCCCCGAGGACGTCTCCTTCAGAGACATTATGGAAATGCTTCGAATTAGAGGGGGGTGGTCAGCCCAAAAACCTTCCTCGGATGAGTCTGTGTTTCTGGAGGCGTTTGACGCAGGCCCATCTACCTCTTGGGTGTCCCCTCCCACCGATCCCCTGGAAGATCTCATTACTACCAGGGTGTGGAAGGAACCGGACACTGTTGAGCTGATTCCAAAGAGACTGGATAAAATCCTTTGCCCCCCCCCACTGATAGGATGGTATGGAGCAAGGGTGCTCCTGTAAATGCCATGTTGGTGGCGGCTGCCACCAAGAGGGAACCTGCCCAGGAGAGTTCCTCTGTCCATCCTCCTGACAAGGAGTCTCAGACGATGGACCGCCTGGGGAAGTGGATGTTCGCTTCCGCTACCTTCGCTGTAAGGTCGCTGAACTATATATATGGCACACATCATACGACTCCAGCGGGATCTCATCAAGGAATACGCCAGGTCACCTCCAGAGTCCATGTCGACTGACGATAAGAAGGTATTCTCAGCTCAAATGGCCACTCTTAAGTCCATCTTGAACACTTCTGTGCGGCTCCTCTCCCAAGCTTTGGAAGGAGCCGCTAGAGCTAGCAGAGCGGGCGTTGTTTTGAGATGACATGCTTGGCTCCACCTCTGCGATTTTGCGGAACCCTTCAAGGCATCCTTCGCAAATGCCCCATTTGACGGTTCTTCGCTTTTTGTCAAGACCGTCCGCAACACACTGGTCCAGAGCGAGAAGGACGGGAAAACATCTGCCATCTGAGTCCACTTCTTGGCTCCCCAGAGGTCCTTCTCCAGGAACCAAAGACAGAAGATGATGTGGTTACAGAAGTCTCAACAGTCCCGTTTCATTCTGGACCCCTCGTCCTTCAGAGGCAGAGGAGGACAGGTTGGACGCCAGCCCAGAGGCAAAGGGGGACCGAAGAATTACGGGTCGAGAGAACCCTTTTCAGATCGGCCCGCGCAACAACCCTGAGGGGTTACCCGACTGCTCCTCTCTGGAGGTAGTCGGGGGGCGTTTCTCGAGGCACCTAGCAGTTTGGGAGTTCATTACAACAGATCGCTGGGTGCTTCAAATTATATCCAGAGGTTACACAATCCCCTTTCTGTATCCCCCTCCCAGACCCCAGAGTCTCCTCGATGTCCCACCCAATCAAAGGGAGGCAGCAGCCGCAGAAATAAAGCAGCTGCTAGAAAAAAGAGCGATCCAGTGCGTCCCCCTAGACCAATCCAGATCGGGCTTCTACTCCAGGTTCTTTCTTGTGCCAAAAAAGACGGAGGCCAATCCTCGACCTGTCCTTACTAAACCTGTCAGTGGCCAAAGAAAAGTTCCGGATGGTCACCATTCAATCCATTCTCCCTCCCTTACAGGAGAACGACTGGATGTGCTCGATAGACCTCAAGGATGCGTGCTACCACATATTGATGGCAGACGATCCAGAAGGTTTCTCTGCTTCCGGATAGGAGCCAGTCACTACCAGTTCAGGGCCCTCCCCTTTGATCTCACCACAGCCCCCAGGGTGTTAACCAAAGTTTTGGCAGTAGTAGCGGCCCACCTGAGACTCCAGGGAATACAGGTCTTTCCTTATCTGGATGACTGGCTCCTGACCGCCCCCAACAGGCATCTACTATGTTCAGCCAGAGATTACTTCTTCCACCTAGCCTCCCGGCTGGGAATCACAATCAACCTCAACAAATCTTCCCTTCATTCATCCCAGATCTTAGACTTCATAGGAGCCAGATTAGACACAAACCTATTGAGGGTCTTCATAACTCCGGACCGGATTCGTACCCTGAAGCTCCACGTACTGGCCCTTTTATAATCCTCGGCTCCTCCAGCGGAATTGGTTCTGAGGGTTCTAGGTTCCATGGCGGCCACGATCAATCTGCTACCTTTAGCGCGCTTGAACATGAGGATACTACAATGGACCTTGCAAGTTCAATGGTCCATCCTGCTACAGCCACTGAGTTCACCCATCCCCCTCAGCAGGGCTTGCAGGAAATCCCTGCTCTGGTGGCTCCAGTCTCCGGACCTCCAGATAGGGTGTCCTTTTTCTATGTCCCCACCTCTAACCACGGTGACCTCTGATGCTTCTCGCCTAGGGTGGGGGGGAGGCACTGTATGGGCAGAACCGTCCAAGGCACGTGGACCCATTCAGAGACTTTATTGCATATCAATGTCCTAGAGATGAGAGCGGTGCTTTTGGTGTTGCAAGCACTCCAGGCCCCTCTTCCCTTAGGGACAGTTGCAATTCAGACAGACAACATGTCAGTTGTCTGGTATATCAACAAACAGGGGGGAACCAGATCCTATGCACTTTGTCGAGAGGCCATAAGAGTTTGGGATTGGGCGATCTCCACCAACCGCTTTCTCATAGCAATGCACATTCCGGGTCGGTCGAACATTTTGGCAGACAAGCCAAGTCGAACACTCCTCTCACCATACGAGTGGTCTCTGAACCCTAGGATAGCGAAGCAAATCTTCCTCAAGTGGGGTCAACCTTGCTGCGATCTCTTCGCATCTCCTTCGAAGGCAAAGTACGGCAACTACTCTAATTCACCCACCAGGGGAATCCTCCAGAGACGCTCTGGTGCTTGTTTGGCCATCCGGTCTACTCTATACTTATCCTCTTCTTCCCCTAATGCTAAAATTCTTGCAGAAAGCCCGTCGGTTGGGGAGCAGAGTGATCCTCATAGCCCCATTCTGGCCTCGTCAAACATGGTTCCCATGCCTATGGTCTCATCTAGTGAATTCTCCATGGATTCTAGATCCCACCACGGATCTGATCTCTCACCCACTGGGTTTACCAGCCCCGAACCTGGACAACCTCAAGCTCACAGCTTGGCTGATGCAGTTCCAGTAATAGTTAGGACTCCCGGTATGTCGTCCCCTGTTAAGGCTATTTTAGTGGCCGCTCATAAACAGTCTACGAGAAAGGTTTATAACAGCAAATGGAAACGCTTTACTATCTGGGCGGAGCATAGAAAGTTGAATCCCTTTACAGCTCCCATACCAGCGGTGTTAGAATTTTTGTCGACCTTATTCGATCAAGGTGCTAGCTCTTCCACGGTCAATGTCCAGTTAGCTGCAATTTCCCATTATCATGTGGGAAGTGATCTCGGTTCCTTAGCATCTTCCAAATTATGTAAGACCTTCTTAAAAGGCACCTTCCTCTTAAGGCCTCTGGTGAAAGACGCAGTCCCTCCATGGGATTTAACCCTTGTTCTCCAGTCCTTGACCGCCCCTCCATTTGAACCCGCAGCCTCAGTGAATCTGAAATACTTATCTTGGAAGATGGCTTTTCTCATCGCTATCACTAAGGCTAGAAGGGTTTTGGAGCTTCAAGCCCTTTGCGCCAAACCCCCATACTTGGTCTTCCATAAAGATAGAGTTTCCCTCAGAACCAATCCCTCCTTTCTACCCAAAGTTGCTTCTGAGCCCAATATTAATCAATCTATTAATTTACCAGTTTTCTTTCCAAATTATCAAAACAAGGGTGAATACAAATTACATTCTCTGGATGTACATAGGCAATTGAGATTCTACTTGCACAGGACTGCTGAACATAGGCAATCTGAGCAATTCTTCGTATCCTTTGCAAGACCCTCTTTGGGCAAACCAGTATCAAAAGTTACATTGTCCAGATGGATTTTCCAATGTATACTTCTTGCATATAAGAGTTCTGGTCGACCTGAACCTGAAAGAGTCCACGCTTCTTCTACCCGATCTATTTCTACTTCTGCTGCCTTTTGCTCCAGTGTCTCCTTGGACGACATTTGTTCAGCAGCCACTTGGGCTTCATCCCATACTTTCATTAATCATTACAAGTTGGATCTAATTTCCAGAGAGAGAGCATCCTTCAGCTCTGCAGTGCTCCGGAGTATCCTTCCATGAGGACCCCCCAAGTTTGTGTAGCTGGGGACTCTGTCCCACAGGTTGATGGACAAATGAAGTTAACTACTTCAGATAAAGAAGTTATGTACTCACCATAACGTTCCATCTGAGTAGGTAAACTTCATTTGTCAGCAACCAACCCCCCCTCCATCCCCCTAACCTATAGTGCGTCCTAGAAGGATTCCTTGTCCTTTTCTCCAGATAACACCAGGTTAGGAGTTGCAGGTGATCCTTTGTTGTAATATGCTGTTTTACTATAGCAAACTCGATCTGAGGTCAGAGAGGGATGGCAGGGGATTATGGGTAAGGGGAGGAACTTGGAGCTTGGATCTTAGCTGTTTGAAGCTGCCGGCTCGGATCCGATACCCACAGGTTGCTGACAAATGAAGTTTACCTACTCAGATGGAGCGTTATGGTGAGTACATAACTTCTTATTTTCCCTGAACACTTTTGTAAGGCACTATACACTGAATCTCATCTCCAGTACAAGGCATCCTTCTGAGTTACCACAGTCCGTGATATGTTCTCATGATGATGGCCACTCAGGATTAACTAGACTCTCTTTTCTAAGAGGTTACCAGAAATGAACCTTGTTCACTCCTACAGAATCTTTTTGCATACTTCCTTTTAACATCCATAGTTCCTTATAACAGTGGCTAGCATTCTTAATTAAGTGACTTATTAATCAATGTCATAAGAAAGAGGAAAGGTGTATGTAACAAAATGTCACTAAATTTGTTCATAGGTTTGTACTAGGCTAATGGCCCTGGAGCCTTTACAAGCCTAGCCAATAGGATTACCCTGGCATCGTGCCACCCGACCTTAGTTCCCAGTGCCTCTGTCGAGTAAAGCCACAGGAGTGATCCCTGGGTTGAATTTTCTATTTCTGATCCACTCATCAAGATTTCTCTTGAAGAGGGCCAGTGAGGTGCTCTGCTTGGCATGTATGGGAAGTCTATTCCATAGCATGGGCAGTCTCTGGGTTATGAACTTTTCCCTCCAGCATGTTCTGTTGACTGGGGTAATGAGGTTGAGGTCTCTGGAGTGTGTGGTGCAGATGGATAAGGATTTCTTTAGCTATAACATTTCTAACAGAGCTGGGCCGAACATGGCTTTGTAAGTCAAGCAGAGACCGCTTGTAAGTAAGCGATATGAGGCAGAGAACAGTTAAGAGTTTTTTGAGTCTGTCCATATAGGACAAATATTTAAGGCCTAGGATCCTCTTTGTGAGGTACTTTTGAGGCCTCTCCAGCTGTTGCAGGTGTCTAGTGACGTACATGCCAAATGAGGCATTGTACTCAATGATTGGCTTAATGAGGGAAGAATACAGGGAGACAATGACCTCTTTCTTCATGGATGCAAAACCCTTAGTAATGAGATGTGCCACATTGAAGGACTTTCTGACCACAGTGGCAATGTAGTGGCAAAAAGAGAGGTTGTTGTAAACCTGTGTTCCCAGGTCTCTTATAATGCCTTCTGTGTTCAGTGGATTACCATCGATGTGGTAATTCATGGGAACTGGGTATTAACCAAAGGGGATTACAACGCATTTTTTGGCATTGAGCTTAAGGCAATGGTTCTGACACCAGTCATTGGTCTCAGTGAGGCCTTTCTGTAGGATGTCATCATCACATGGGGAGTTAGTAATAGCTCCCAACTTGCAATTGTCGGTGAACTTTGTCAGCAAGAGTCCCTTCATGTCGGCCTGGACTTCAGAGGAGTAGATACTAAACAGGAGAGGACCCAGGGCCGAACCCTGTGGGACTCCACTCGTGACTGGTTTTCAGTCTGACCTGAAGTCAGCTACTTTCACACTGTGGGTTCTACCTGTGAGCCAGTTTGCAACCCACCTAGTGATATAGGGATTGATGCCTAGCATAGTGAGTTTTTCTTTGATTCCTGAGTGGGGAATGGTATCAAAGGCCTTGGCCAGATAAGGTAGGCTGTATGAACCACCTTGCATTCATCCACAGCTTTGGTGACTGACTCAAAGAAGTTGACCAAGTTGGGCAGCCATGATCTACCCTTCACAAAACCAAACTGTGTGGGATCCAGAGTTTGGAGATTCCCTATATCCTTGTTTGTTAGGTCCACGATGATGCGTTCCATAGCTTTGCATATCGCTAATGGGGGTGATAGTTCCCAGGGTCTGTAGTCGCTCCTCATTTGTGAAGAGGGATGACTCTAGCAGTGTGCCATTCAGTAGGGACAAAGCCTGAGGCGAGGCTGTGATTGAACATGGCACACAGGTGAGGTGCCAGTTCATACTGTAGTTCATGTAGAACACAGCCAGAGATATTGTCAGGTCCTATAGAAGCTGTATTTTTGGCCTTGGACATGGCTGTTTTAACCTGTGCAGCAGTAATACTGGGTGCCTGGCGATCTACTGGTATTGTGACTGGTCCTTTGGGGGGGGGGGGTAAAGCTGGCACTGAATCTGTCATCCAGTATATTGACAATATCTATTGGCTTGGTATAGGAGGTACCATTGTGCAGTAGCTCAGAGAAAATCTGGGTATTGTCGTGGAGATTCTTTACATAAATGTAGAAGGCCTTGTGGTTGCCTTTACTATCTGCTTCAATTCTGTTTTTATAGCTAGTTTTAGAGGATTTGATGAGGGATCTCAACTTTTTGTTGAGGCTGATAGAGTTTTTCCAGTCTTGGGACTTCACCTTATTCTGCATCAGTTTCTTCCTTCTGTTGTAGAGTTTATGGCAGGGGACCACCAGATTGGCTTCCTTTTTTTTGGAGGAGCGCGTCTTGGTTCTGTTGGGTATGGCAAGATCCATGCATTTGTATACGTGTTCGTACAGTGCACTGGTGTATGATTCGGCGGTCATGCAACTATTCTTCATTTGCATGGGTGCCATGAAGTTACCTACCTCTGTTTTTAGGAGCCCAAAGTTAGCTTTGGAGAAGTGTTTCATGGTGGTTACCTTTGCGGGGATTGGGGGGGATGGGAAGGATGTGGATTTCCGACGTGATTAGTTTGTGGTCAGATCTAACCAGGGAGGAGTTGACTATTGGTGTACAGCAACGGTCGCCCATGTTAGTAATGACCAGGTCAAGGATGTTGCTACCTCTAGTGGCAGTAAGAACGAGCTGGTCCAGGGCATTGAAATTAATGAATTCCAGGAAACATTGGGCAAGTGTATTGGTACATGAGTAGTTTTCCCAGTTAATGGAGGGGTAGTTGAAGTCACCCAGTATGAGAGTGTTAGGTTGGACCCCAATATTCTCCAGGGTGCTTAAGAACATGGAATGTGAGTCTTGGGACATGGCTGGGGACCTATAGCAGGCTACGACTTGAATCGCTGTCTTACGCAATGTTAGTTGCACCTGAAGCATCTCACATGCGTTATGTTGGGCTACCAGTCTGGAGGTGTGCACATCCTTTATGAATATGGAAACACCACCGACTTTGGAGCTTTGGTCCAAGTTCTTGGCCCGAAAGGTGTGGAATGAGTTATAGCCTGGTGGTGCAGGGGTGCTTTCTGCTGCCTTGAACCAGGTCTGTGTTACGGCACAAATGTCGATGTCCGTTTTAAGGAGTGCTTCGAGTGAGTGCATTTTGAGATTTAGACTTCTAGCATTGAACAGCATGACCCTCAGATTGCATTTGTTTGTAGCTGTTATGGTGGTAATTTGGTCTTTGGAACACCGCCTAAAAAAGGCACTATAGGGGTGGCAAGAGCCTTGGCCAGTATCCGGAAGCCCAGGGGTGACAGATGCAGGCCATCTCTGGCAAAGCATTGAGGTCTGTCAATCATGTCATCCCAGGCAGACACATACTGGATCCCCTTAGAATGACACTAGAAACTTAGCTAGTTGTTGAAATCAATCATTTTCTGCTTGTACTGTGGTATCATTCTGGGTGATGGTAGGATGCTGCTCAGGGCTAGGGTCATAGCTGCCTGGGCTACATAATCCAAGAGCTCCTCCATGTCTGTTTTCATGTAGTCCAGAGAGGTACATCTCAGGTAATTCACACTCACATGTACAGTGAAAAAGTCATATTTATACCTGTTGTTGAGGGACCTGAGTGCATGCGTTACGTGGTGGATCCTGGAGCCTGACGGGCAGTTGACTGTTACTTTCTCCGTATTCAACCTAGTGAGTGGGACATCAATGTGCCTCACTATGACTAGTGTGTTAGACATGCTGTTTTTCCTTAGGGGCTTTAGTTGAGTGGCACATTGTTTTAGGAGAGCAATGTGTCTCATGATTAGTGTTGTGTTGTGGTGGTCAAGTGCGTTTTTGCCTTGGAGGCCGCTGCTGTTTAGGTAAATTTTTATTGAGACCCTCCGCGAAGGTGGGTGTGTGGTTTGTTTTTATGTGAAGGCAGTACTGATGTGTCTTCTGGAGGGCTGTGTGTTCCATGTGGTGTGGTGCAAGTGTTGACCCTCTCCTCTTGACCAACTATTCCGGTCTTGGCTGGAAAGTGCATGGCTTCCAGTTTTAATAAATAAATAGGTTCATAGGTTCATATTAGGCTATCTGCCCTGGGGCAATTATAAGCCTAGCCCGATTCTGTATGGCTTACGCCACCCCTTGATTTGAGTATACTGTGCTTTTTTTAAGGTTTAGTTTACTGTGCCTCTGTCTAATAGTGACACAGGAGTAATCCCTGGGACAAACCTACGATCCCCCATCCACTTATCGAGATTCTTCTTGAAGAGATTCAGTGAGGTGCTCTGCCTCACATGAACTGGAATTCTATTCCAGAGCGAACGGAGCCTCTGGGTTATGAACCTGTCCCTCCAGCAAGTTCTATTTATTTCTGTGCTGAGGTTCAAGTCCCTCGAGCGTGTGGCTCTAAGGGATTTAGATTTACTGAGGTGGAGCATGTCCATTAATTCTGGATTTGACATAGCTTTGTATGTCAGGCATAGATCGCCTCGAAGAAGGCGGTATGCAACTGAGTAGAGCTGGAGTTTTTTTAACCGAGCAGCATATGGCATCTGTTTGAGACCCTTGATCCTCTTGGTGAGATACTTTTGGGGTCTTTCTAATTGCTGCAGGTGTCGGGTAAGGTACATCCCAAAAGGGGCATTGTATTCTATGATGGGCCTGATGAGGGATGAATAAAGGGGCACCATTACCTCTCGTGATCTAGATGTGAAACCCTTCGTGATGAGGTGGGCTATGTAGAAGGTCTTTCTAACCACTTTGGCAATGTGGTTTTCAAAGGAGAGATTGCTATCAACTTGGGTCCCCAGGTCCCTAATAACTTTCTCTGTACTTAATGGGTTTCCGCCTATGTGGTAATTTGTGGGCACATTGTTTTTGCCAAAGGGTATGACTATACATTTTTTGGCATTTAGCTTTAAACCATGGCGCTGACACCAGTTATCTGTCTCTGTGAGACTTTTTTGAAGGATGTTTGTGTCAGCTGGAGAGTTGATTATGGCGCCCAGTTTGCAGTCGTCTGCGAACTTGGTGAGCCATAGTCCTCCCATGTTTGCCTGTACCTCGGAAAAGTATATACCGAACAAGAGTGGTCCCAGGACAGAACCCTGTGGGATGCCACTTGTGACCGGTTTCGAGTCTGACATGGCTCCAGCAACTCTGACTCTGTGGGTTCTGTTTTTGAGCCAGTTTGCGACCTATCTTGTGACATAGGGGTTTATATTTAAGCTGGATAGCTTATCTATGATGCCCGAGTGTGGTATTGTGTCAAATGCCTTTGCAAGGTCCAGATAGGCTGTGTGGACTACCTTCCCTTCATCTATGGCTTTGGTGACTGTTTCACAGAAGTCAACCAGGTTCAAAAGGCAGGATCTGCCCTTGACAAAGCCGAACTGGGTGGGATCTAGTGTCTGTAGGTCCCCAATGTCTTTGTTTATGAGCTCCATGATGATCCTCTCCATAGACTTGCAGACTAAGCTAGTCAGGCTTATATGGCGATAGTTTCCAGGGTCCGTAGAGGCTCCACCTTTGTGGAGTGGGACCACTGTTGCTTTACGCCATTCTGTGGGCACATATCCTGTAGTGAGGCTGAGATTGTATAGCTGTTTTATTTCAGGGATTAGTTCCTCTTGTAGTTCATGTA
This sequence comes from Protopterus annectens, assembly GCF_019279795.1. Classification (NCBI taxonomy): domain Eukaryota; kingdom Metazoa; phylum Chordata; order Ceratodontiformes; family Protopteridae; genus Protopterus; species Protopterus annectens. The sequence goes on along the minus strand of NC_056743.1, from coordinate 423,030,418 downwards.
GGACGCAACCTGGGACACCATCTGGTCCCATGGAAGCAGTGTTTTTTGCTTTGGAGAGGGCAGCCTTCACCTGAGCATCTGAGATGTTTGGGAGGCAGCCCTCTGCTGAGATAGATACTTGCTCTTTGGGGGGGGGTGGAGAAGTTTGCACTGAACCTGTCTGCCAGGATATTGGCGATGTCTGTGGGTTCAGTGTATTTTTTGTCGTTTAGAATCAACTCAGAACAAGTCTGGGAGTTGCATCCCAGGTTTCTAACATATCTGAAAAAAGCCTTATGATTGTCTTTGGTGTCCTGTGCAATTTCTTTCTCGAAGCTGGCCTTGGAGGATTTTATGAGGGATCGTAATTTTTTTGCTAGTACTGATCAGAGGTGCCTTCCCTATTAGGGATTTTGCTCTATCATGTAGTAGCGTCCTCCTTCTGTTGTACAGTTTATTTATGGCAGGGGTCCACCAGACTGGACGCCTGCCTTTGGATGATTGGGTCTTGGTTTTGTTTGGGATAGCATGATCCATGCATTCCTGGAGATGTCCGTAGAATGCATTTATATAGGATTCTGCAGTTTGGGCTGTAGTTTCCACTGGCCCTGGGGCCTTGAAGGATTCCAGTTCGGTTTTGAGAAGTGAGAAGTTTGCTTTTGAGAAGTTTTTCACTATGGTTTTCTGGGCTGGGAGTGGGGTCGGGATGTGGACATCCAGTGAAATTCATTTATGCTCTGATCTTACCAATGAGGGATATACTTCTGGTGTGGAGCATAGAGTCTCCATGTTGGTAATGATCAGGTCTAGTATGTTGTCCCCTCTTGTGGGAGTGGTGACTAGTTGTTCCATAGCATTTGAGTTTATAATTTCCAGGAATCTTTGGGCTAAGGTGCTGGGGCTTGAGTAGTGCTCACAGTCAATGTTTGGGTAGTTGAAGTCGCCCAATATAATGGTGTTCGGAGAGATCTTCATGTTCTCCAATGTTTTCAGGAAGGCCGAATGGGATTCCTGACTTTGAGAGGGTGGTCTGTAGGATGCTATAAACTGAAAATCAGTCTTGCCCACTGTTAGTTGCACATGGATAGTCTCCGATACTTCGTGCAATGCCACTAACCTGGAGGTGTGGATATCCTTGATAAATATGGAAACTCCCCCTCCTTTTGTGGTTCGGTCCGGGTTTTGGGCCGAAAAGCATGATATGAGGTATAGCCTGGTAGTGCTGGGGTGCTCTCTGGAGCCTTGAACCAGGTTTCTGTCACTGCACAGATATCGATGTTCTCCATACTGAGGAGAGCTTCGAGTGCATGCATCTTGAGGTTAAGACTTCTGGCGTTTAGCAGCATTACCCTTAGTTTTTTGTTCCTTGTGCTGTCTATGGGGGTGGGTTTGACTTTTGAGCCTTGCCTAAAAAAGGCACTATGGGGGTGGCAAGAGCCATTGCCAATATCCGAAAGCCCAGTGGTGACAGGTGCAAGCCGTCCCTAGCGAAGCAACGTAGCTTGTCAAGCATGTCATCCCAGGCTGACAGACACTGGATCCCCTTTGAATGACACCAAAATTTTAGCCAGTTGTTAAAATCGATCATTTTGTCTTTGTACTGTGACATCATTCTAGGTGAGGGTAAGATGCTGCTCAAGGTCAGGGTCATACCAGCCTGGGCTACATGATTAGAGAGCTCCTCTATGTCTCTTTTCATGTAGTCCAGGGAGGTACGTCTCAGGTCATTCACACCAGCATGTACAATGACTGAGTCATATTTGTATTTGCTTTGGAGTGACCTGAGTGCTTGTGTTATGTGTCGGATCCTAGTACCCGACAGGCAGCTCACCGTGACCTTCTCTTTATTCAGCCTGGTGAGCGGGACGTCAGTGTGTCTGACAATAGAGTCACCTATAACAAAAGTATCAGGTGTGTTTTTCAGCCTTAAGGGCTGTGGCTGCTTGGCACACTGACTTTGTGGGTTATGTGTTGTGTGTGTTTTGTTTTGAGGTAGCGTTTGCTTGGATGTCTGCTTTGGAGGTCTCTGTTGCTTAGGTAGATTTTTATTTAGAGCCTCCGAGTACGTTTTTGTGTATTTATGTGTTTGGTTCGCTGATGTGGTGGGACTATGTGATACTGGAATTGCGTTGAGTGAGGTTACCTTCTCCTCCTGACTGGTTACACCAGTTTTGAGATGAGAGAGCTCAGCCTCCAGTTTGGCTAAATAGTTGCATCTCTCACATATATTTGAACCTGTTTGGAGGAGGAGAGGGTTGTCCGTGTACATGAGACAGTTGTAACATTGCCTCAAAATTCCCAGATTCACCAGCTGGACTGGAGAGGAAACCATTGACTGACCTTTGGACGTGCTAGAGTAACAGGGAAACTGAATTTAAGATGGACCAATAGAGGACAGGGTAATCGTAGAGAGTATAAGAGTAAGTAGTGCTTATGGTTTAATAGTGCTAACTTGTAGGATTACTTAATTGTACCAGTGAAGGGCCTTAGAATGAGAATATGGTGTTTAAATTGAGAGATAGAGCAAGGGAAAAAGTGAAGAGCAGACTTTGTGGAGCCAGGAATAGTTTAAACCCAATTAGGCGGCGCTGCCCGTTGTTGCGCTATGCTCAAAAACGCACAAAACCATGCAAAAGAGAGTTTTAAGAGAGGAAGATGAAGGAGTTTTGGAATTGACCCAAAATGGCCAATAAAACTACAGTTTCAAGTCAGTAACCACTCCTACAGGGGCAGGCAGGCTGCTCAATGTTTTTCACTGCCACTGATCAACAGAGAGACTTTCCTTTAGCCCAAGCAAAAAATGGCCTCACAGAAACTTACAAACAGTTCAAGAACAGCAAGCCTGTAACTGAACTTTTTTAAATCTCAGAAAAGTGGGAAAAAAGCAAGATTTTTTTTTTGTTTTTTGTTTTTTCAGAGATAGCAGAGGTTAACAAGTATCAACAAGTTATAACAGTGCAGTAAATGACCCCACATAAGAGTGCTAGGCCAAAGACAGATAAAATGCAAGTTTTGAGAAAAAAACGATTTTAAAAATAAGTGCAAACAGGAAATTCAGTAAACAGCTCTAGGTTGTGCTCTAAATACAGTTACTAATGCAGAAATCAAATTTAACAAGCCAGAAAATGCTTAAAATAGGCGGCTATGCAGAAAAACTTAGCAAATAAACAGAGGAAAAATACTTAGTCTCAAAAGTGGCTCCTTTCTTCTCTCAGCGTTTTCTCCTCTTGGTGGGTGCTTCAACAGCCAACAAGCCTGAAAAGACGCCAAAACCACGAGGCAACCAGGTTTTAAGAGAGGAAGATGGTGTTTTGGAATTGACCCAAAATGGCCAATAAAACTACAGTTTCAAGTCAGTAACCACTCCCACATGGGCAGGCAGGCTGCTCAATGTTTTTCACTGCCACTGATCAACAGAGACTTTCCTTTAGCCCAAGCAAAAATGGCCTCACAGAAACTTACAAACAGTTCAAGAACAGCAAGCCTGTAACTGAACTTTTTTAAATCTCAGAAAAGTGGGAAAAAGCAAGATTTTTTTTGTTTTTTTGTTTTTTCAGAGATAGCAGAGGTTAACAGGTATCAACAAGTTATAACAGTGCAGTAAATGACCCCACACAAGAGTGCTAGGCCAAAGACAGATAAAATGCAAGTTTTGAGAAAAAACAATTTTAAAAATAAGTGCAAACAGGAAATTCAGTAAACAGCTCTAGGTTGTGCTCTAAATACAGTTACTAATGCAGAAATCAAATTTAACAAGCCAGAAAATGCTCAAAATAGGCGGCTATGCAGAAAAACTTAGCAAATAAACAGAGGAAAAATACTTAAAGTCTCAAAAGTGGCTCCTTTCTTCTCTCAGCGTTTTCTCCTCTTGGTGGGTGCATCTCTCGCAAGTCTGAGTGTTGGGAGGTAAGAGAAGAGGGTTTTCAGTGTACATGAGGCAGTTGCTACATTGCCTCAGGATGCCCAAGTTCCCCAGGTTAATAAGAGAAAGCACAGGGAACTGACCTTTAGACATGCCTGGAGGGGTGGGCATTAATAAGTACTGGAGCTGTTTCCTTGTAGAATGTTTAGTGCTGGTAACACTTTTGTGTGCTACAATAATTGCTACACGTCTGGTAAAGTGCTAGACTAATAAGTTAGCAAAAGTGCAGGAAAGGAGAGAACTAGCAGATCTAAGGGAAAAATTGAAGAGCAGATGTTGGCACCGCTCAGAAGCTTACAAACAATCCTGAATATAGCAAATCTGTATCTGGACTAGACTAGTTACAGGAAAGGTGGGAAACAAGCACAAATAAGGGCTTTTAAACCTGAAAGTTGAAAGAGTTGGAAAAACTTGGATGTCTTGTAGTGGAGATATTAATTACTGTTTCACTTGTTATTCCTGTTTTCATCTTGACATCCCTGTCTTAATAAGAGATCTATAGATTATTGAGGGAGACAGAGCGAAACGGAGTGAGCCAGAAATATGTTATCGTTGTTGTATAGTAGACCGTAATGGAGGTATCATTAGTTGCTCACGGGTCTATATTACATCATCGAACTTCTAAAAGTTTGAACGATGTAATATCGAACCCACATGTCCGAAACAGTAACTTAGCGAACAGACAGAACAGCGATTTTTTTCACAGGACTAAAGTGGGGGGCTTTGCCCCCACACCCCCTTACTTAAATATACCAACTCAGAGATCGCACCACAGTGGATTAAATAGCAAAGCCCCGAAAACGGCCCACCAATTTTTTCCCTGGGAAAAAAATCACTGTGCCGTGGTTTCACTATTTTCAGGTTTCGGGCGTTTGGGTTCGATATTACATCGTTTGAACTTTTAGAAGTTCGACAATTTAATATAGACCTGTTGCTTATTAGTAGTTATTAAGGTATACAATACTTCCATATGTGTATTATTTACCAAGCCAAGTAACTTGCAAACTAATTTAGGCATCAATTAAAGCAGATGATGCAGAAGAAAAATGTCATTGAATTGATATTTGCTCTGTAAACTGTATATCTTAAAAGTTACTCGGTATTGTATATTTAGTTTATTATATAAATAAGCATAATTTTCATATATCTGTAATATTTCAATAAGCAATCACTTAGCAATTTATTGGTGTCATATGAAAGTCTCGTCTGGCTGAACAAAGTATTATGACCCTATAAGTTCGCTTACTACGGTTTCCAAGACATGAAAAGTTTTTTGAAACTTTAGAGAAAACTATATTTCTGTGTTGTCTGCGTTACAGTATAGAGTCGATTATCCAAACTAATTGGACCTAGGGTAGTTCAGATAATCAGACATATAATTGAGCAGGATAAAAAACTTCTAAAATCTTGTTTTTTTTTTCTGCATGCAGAAATACACTTTCAACCATTCAGCGATTCCAGTGGACAATAAAGAATATTTTTCACACACGGACTGGCTACAAGCTCAAAAAACATGCTTGAGTAAATACATATAATGTTTACATATGGAGACTTTATGATTTTTCCTACCTGAAAACTTTGGAAGGCTGATTCTGATAACTGACTTTTCTGATAATCGACGTTCATATTTTGGCCTTATGACCTCGTCAACATAGCACAAGCAGAGTGTTTGACTAAGCATAAGAAACACAGGGCTGTTATACCCAGCTGATGTCCATTATCATTAGGGTCACTGCAAAAATATCCCAAATAACAAACTAAAACAACAAGTGAGAAGGTCACTGTAAATCCAATCAGTAAAAACAAAATGAAAACTCCAGGAAAGCTAGAACTTCCACTGAGTGACCTCCCAAACCTCTTGTATCAGAGGCACATGGGATATATGCATATGACCCTTATGAACATCATGTGTTTCAGTTAATTGGCGATTCTGTATGCCCATGACTTGTTTTGTCATTTTAATGGACAATTTCAGGCCAATAAATTGCTTAGTCAAATACACTGCTTGTGCTGTGCTGACAAGGTCACAACAAGGCCGAAATATGCATATCCACAACTAGTGGGGTTTGGTTTTATTGGCCTGAAATTGTCTATTAAAAATGACGAAACAATTCATGGGCATTCAGAATCGCCAATTAGCTGAAATACCTGATGTTCATAAGGGTCATTTGCGTATATCCCATGTGCCTCTGATACAAGAGGTTTGGGAGGCCACTCAGCAGAAGTTCTAACTTTGCTGGAGTTTTCATTTTGTTTTTACGGATTGTTTTTTCTGTGACCTTCTCACTTGTTTTAGATAATCGATGTTTGGATAATTGACTCTCTACTGTATATATTACAGTATTAATGTAAAGGTTGCAAATGCACTTACTGTTGTCACTGTAAAGAAGAGTTTTTACTGATAACATTGTTTTGTAGCATTGCTGTTCATACGATATTTACATTTTTTGGCTTATGCTTTTTAGCTTGATTTTTCAGAACATTTCTTTAAGGGTAAAGCTGTACATAGGCTGCCAGAGGTACCACATTTCATAGTTTAGAGGTGCTAAAGAGTTAACAGGTATGAAAGCTATGGGCAGTTAACCATGGCAACATATCTGTAAGAGCAAAATCCACCTTTGGTAGCACATCCTTATCCCGCACTTTACTTTTCTGCTTTTTTTTTCTTTCTGTTGCCATTGGCCAGAGGTTTCTCCTGGGCACAAAACTAAAAAGAGGTAGTGCTGTCAAGTTCATTATGGAAAGGGTGGAGGATGTGTTAGAAAGTTTATCTGACAAGCAGTCCTAACACCTGTGATGTGAATTCTGAGAGGTTGCAAGAGATGGAATTTCTTTTTACAGATCTGTTATGGCAAGTACCTGTAAATTTTCTCTCTTTTCCAGGCATATTTATTTATAGTCCCACATAAGACCGCCTGTGAATCTACCTTTTATTTCCTACTCATTTGACACAAAAAGTACAATGGTTCAAATGTAATTTTTTTCACATTTCATATCAAGACATAATTTAGTCAGACACAGAATTCATATCTAGTGCACTAGAAGACCTTTGCTCCTGTTCTTTTCCCAAGGGGGTACAGTGCTTTACTTTTCTCCATTGACTTTTTAAGTTTTTACTGTGCTACAGATGGAGCCTGTTTCCCATTGATGGCACAGGAAGGATCACAACAGTTGGCTTTATACCCCTTTAATCTCTTCTGTCAAAAAAGGAGGGTGGCGGTAATTTTTTTCATGTAAATGCACCAGTTACAGATATGAACGTAGATAGCAGTGTTCTATCAAATATGATTTCAGTTAAAATTATACTTACACACTTACCATAATACTGGATTTTGATTATCCATGTCTGTCCATTTCATTGATGGGACTGGGCACTGCCAGGCACCAGCACACCTAATAGCTCTGTCCTAGAGCTCAAACTGCTCCCATACTTCCCACAATGCAGTGCAGTTCCCTTTTTACTTCAGATTGAATTTGCCTGTGCATAACCTTCTAAAGAAAGAAGTAAAGACTAAGGGAAATTGAGAGCTAGTCCTCAAAAAGCCAGTAAGGCCTGGCAGGCATTATAAGATGACAGTTTGTAGGGGAGAGATGTTGAAGTGAATGGACATGGATAATCAAGATCCAGTATTATGGTAAGCATATAATTTTATCCAGTTTGCCCACTTCAACTGTTGAACAGAGTCTCCAGCAAACATCACTGGTGTCATCATAATAAAATACTATGGAGTATGGTGGCTCAGAAGGAAAATCTTGATCTACATACTACATTTGTAGGACCTGGTAAAGGTATACACAGAAGCCTAGGTAGTAGCTGCACAAATATTAACAAAGGAGTTTTTAAAGAATGCAGAGGAAGTCGTTACTGCACTTAAGTGAGCATTAGATCTAGTTTAAAGGGGTTCATTAGATGATGTAGAACAGGTTAAAGTACAATTGTTTAGGTGATTTACCATAACCATGGATGTTCAAATAGATCACTGTTGCAGTATTCTTAACATTTGGGACTTGTCCCGCAAAGATCCCATTTGTTTGCCCACTGTCCTAAAGCTCAGTATCCATCCTTCATAAGTTGTGTATCCACCCTAGACATGCACTAGCATCCTGGTATAAGAGGTACGCACATCCTCACCATTCTCATCTGGTACAAGAGGTACATATATCCTTGCCATTCACACAGTTGTATAAGAGGTATGTACATCCTCGCAATTCTAACAGTTGGTATAAGATTTACTTACATCCTCACAGCTGGTATAAAGGGTGTGTACTTCCTCACCATTCTCAGAGCTGATATAAGAGGTATGTACATCCTTGCCATTCTCACAGCTGTATAAGAGGTATGTACATCCTCGCCATTCTCACAGCTGTATGAGGTACGTACATCCTCACCATTCTCACAGCTGTATGAGGTACGTCCATCCTCACCATTCTCACAGCTGTATAAGAGGTACGTACATCCTTGCCATTCTCACAGCTGGTATAAGAGGTACGTACATCCTTGCCATTCTCACAGCTGGTATAAGAGGTACGTACATCCTTGCCATTCTCACAACCTTCTTGCCCTGTTAGAGAATAAGTAGAACAACAGAATAATTTCCCGGTGAAAGATCAGAATCCTGAGATTAAAGAAAAATAAATAAAGCAGAGTGAATTTTGAGAACATAGGAAGTCTTAGGGGGATAGAGAAGGAAAGAAGTTAGTGAATACTCCATACCAGTCACAAGGCAAAAATTCACATTAAGTTCTCTAGAGGGGATGAAGGAAAGTATAGGTACTAAAACAGGGATTTCTTTGAACATTTACCATTATCTCCAGCTTGTAATGTTTAGTGAGGGTATGGACTGATGACAAAGTGTCTGCTTTAGGAATTGTTTGAGTCTATGCTTTGCATGAAAGCCCATAACGTATGTGCTTGAGTAGGTGGTAGCTCAAGCAGATGTAAAAGATCAGACACCATCTACCAAAAAGAGTACGAGAAGTTCCCCACTGCCTCTGGCCAAATTTCCCTAGTAGTATAAATACCACCTTGCGTCTCCCCTGAAGAGTGACCACTAGTCTAGTGGGTCTAGCCTGATCAACCAAGAATAAAATAAATACATAATAAAAGTGGCTACTACTCTGGTAGAGTGGGATTTATTCTTTATAGCGGCTTGACATGATTTGTGTAACAGAAGAGAATTGTATTTGAAAATAGTTTGCTTAGACATTGATACGTATGTTTTCTTTTCAGGAAAGGACACAGCTGGTCAAAATTTCTCAGGTGTTTTCCCCTTTCTAAGTAAAATCTGAACTATCTATAAACATCTAACAAATGCAGAATTTTCCCTTGTTTTGAGGGTTTGCGAAGAAAGCAGGTAGCTGGATAGTCAGATTATGACAGTTCAGAAACCACTTTGAATCAATCCTCCTTTCACACTCAAATGCTTACTCTAGCCTTATGAAAAACTGCAATGGGAAGAATGAGCAAAAGGGCCTATAACTCAGACTCTTAGCTAAGGTTAAGACTACTTTCAAGGCAGATGTCCAGATCAAAAACACCAAATAATTAGCAGCTGGATCAAAACAGAAGAGAGTTAACTTTTCTGATCGATAGTTCAAGTTCCAAGGAGGGGCCACTATTATCTATGGAGGTTTTATGTTGAGAACTCCCTTGAGAAACAGTTTGACCTAATTATAGTTAAAGGAGGATCCAGTAGGAAACGAGCAGAAATAGCTAAAACTTGTACTTTAATAGAAGTGTACAATAAGCCTAAGTAAATTAGAGATATTGAGGGACCAGAGGTGCCTTTACTGTATTTGGATCATGTCCTGTCTTTTATACCAGATTTAAAACCTTTTCCGTGTGGATATATATGAGACTTTCTGGTATTCATTTACTGTCCTTTCCAAAAATTTGCAGCACTTTCTGAGAGAACTGGTACCTGAAAGGAAGTAAAATCCTATCATCCATTTTGAAATTTTCAGAATCTGTAGGTTGGGGTGCATCAGTAAACCCTTTTCTTGCCTAAATAAATCCACCAAGAGAGGAACAGTCCCATTTGTTGAGAGGAGAACCAATGTTGTCTTGATCAGCAAAGGGTCAGCAACAGTATCCACAGATTGTCCCTTCCTATCTTTTGAAGCACTTTGGGAAAGGTGGAAAGGCATACAAAAGCTTTATTTTCCAGGTTATTTAGAAGACATGTGTTGCCTCTACTTGTTTGCAAGGAGTTATGGATAAAAATGGACTCAATTGCCTGTTTTACACTGACGCACACAAATCTATTTGAGCAACACTGATGTGTCTAAGAAAGACTTCTCTGTTTAACATCTATTTGTTGTGAGAGTCTGTCTTACACAGAGAATCTGCCACTGTATTCACACTGGAGTTAGTGTAGAATGCTTACAGAAAGAGACTGTTGAATGGCCACTTAATTTGTCATGCCTAATTTTCAAAGAGGGTTGAGACTTTGTCCCTTCCTGTTTACATACCTTATAAATGTGGCTTTATCTGCCTTCTCCTTGAGTACCCATTGTACACAGTGGAGTATGAGATGCAAGATCACTGATTCAAACCGTCAAACTCCATATACCTTAAAATAGTTTCTTGGAAGCAAGCTCCCCATGCAAAGTCCGAGGCATCTGTTTCAATGTTCTGTACTGGCAGATGTTGACAAAAGAGGAATACTTGAATGGAGTCTACCTGCTTGGTCCACCAAATACATCCTGCAAAAGACAGGGAATTAACTGAAAATTGTTGACTTTGAGAATCCTGATGCTGAGTCCAGTCCAGACTGACCAGAGATATCACTGGATTTTTGTCAGAAGGAGCCTGGCATGAGGAATCATGAGGAAAGGAAGCCATAAACCCCAAGAGTTTTAAAAAACTATCTGGCTGAGACATAATTTTACTAGATTTAGACAGTAGCTTTTTTTTGTCCTGTGAGAGAGAGTCTGACTGCAAAATAGTAACAATTAGGTAACCCAGGAAGGCCACCCTGTAAGAAGGGTTCAGAGAAAATGTCTTTAGATGCAGCATGAATCCTAGATTCTTAAAAAGAAGGCTCATGGAGAATGCCAAAGCCTTTAGTTACCTACCCTTGAACTGAAAGTAACTTGAATCAGGTGGCCATTCAGGTAAGGATAGATGTCAGTTCCATTGAATACACAAAAGGCTGTAACTGGAGTGATTACCTTTGGTGCTATGGAAAGTCCAGTGGGCAAAGAAGTAAACTGACAGTGTGAACCCAAGACACAAAATCTAAATATTTTCTGTAACTCTTGTGGATAAGAATGTGTAAGTAAGCATTTATAAATCCGGAGTAACTAACACAGCATCTGGCTAGAGAAGGAACAGAAGACTTTTAAGGCTGTGCATTCTGAAGTGAGGCACTATTAAAAATGTGTTGAGTCTAGATAGGTTTAGAATTGGCTTTCAGTCCACTTCTTCCCTGGAAAAAGAAATAAAAATGTTTCTGTTTTTTTTAAACAAGAAATATCTTAATTAAATTCTCACTTATGACATAGGCAATCATACATTTATATAAATGAAAACAAACCATATTGACATAATATTAGTTGCAAACATTACACAACACTTATAATCTATCCCATCACATCAGTCAAATATTAAATAGCTCGTTTAAATCCTGTATTCTCTTAAACCTCCTTCCTTGTCTGCATGTATTGTTCTCACGGTTTCCATTTTTTATATAATTTGCTCCTGCCTTTTTCTAGAGATCCCATTTCCAGTTGTTTTACTTCTATTACTATATTCACTACTTCTGGCACAGTTGGTTCAGACTTTGATTTCAATTTCCATTTCCTAGTAAATGTTTTTTTGGCGGCCACCATAATTGGACTCAGCAAGGCCTTACTATGTCTAGACAAGTCTGATTCTGTATCAGCTCAAAAATCATTTCCTTAGTTACACCAGTTTACTCGCACTGTATTTCTAATGAGCAGTCTGCAGGGAATTTTTAAAGTCTGCCAACTTATTACACTCCCAGAAAATATGTTCTCGATTACCTCTTTCTTCTCTATCACACCTCCAACATTTGCTGTCTACCTATGGAAAAGTTCTTTACTGGGATATAAAAATACCCATGTAAACACTTCCAAGCAGAGATCCTAAATCTTCTAGACTTTGTTGCATATTGGGGGGACATACATATATCCCCCATTGTTTCTTTGCGAAATGGTTATCCGGTGTCACCTCCCAATCCTTACCCAACCTCCTTTGATTGATTCTTACAGTTATGCAGCATGTTATATGCTCTACTAGTTCCTTTTTTAACAATAGCTTATGTTGCAGATTCTACTAAAAACTCCACCAGTGCTGTTTTTTTCACTGAGAATCCCCCTATTTCTTTCTTTTTGCCTATACGCTAGATATCAATCCTTGATAGGGAAGGCAATCTGTAGCTTGCAATCCAAATAAATGTTTGGCCTCTTCGCATTCTATTACCTTTACCTCTCTAATTATTTGTTTCTGATGCCATGGTTCTTTTGCCAGTTTTCTCCAATAAATTCCAGCCCCTTCTTGCCTAATGTGTGTATCCCTAATTGCAGTCATTCATATCAGCAGAATCTCCTTTCTCCATTCTGGTGGTGGCCTAGTTTTTAAGAATACATTCTGCTGCTTTATGAACATAATATTCTGTATGGTTATTGTACTCCAAAGGATCTGCACCCAAAATCCCAGTCTCTCCTTGGTTCTTGAACTTTCCCCCCTGTTTCATCATGATCCCATTCCACTTTGAATTATAGGGTTCTGCTTGTGCTATGTATAGGAACCTTAACTGTGTAGCTCTGAAATACCCCTTTAGATTGTGTAATCCAGACCACCTTGTTCTTTTGGAAGAATCCGCTTATCCCACTTGACTCTTGCCATCTTCACCTCCCAGACAAAATCCTTCAGCTCTTTATTGATTGGTATCCACAACTTCTCCTCTGGTTGATAAAAATATGCCTGACCTGTGTATAAAAACTAAAGGGACTCAAACATATTAAATGCTTGTATCTTGCTATCCATAGCCATAAAACAAAGCTTCCAATTTCTCATTTTTGTTATTATCTTTTGTTTAGTCTTCTGCCATTCCAGAATTCGTTCTAATCCATACTCTTGAGTACTACTTTTTATTTTGTCCCCATAAATGTGAATATTGCTGAACCAATTCATGTGTGGGTACATAATTTACAGCTATAGACTTTGTTTTAGCTTTATTAATTTTGTATCCCGAAAAGATTTGAAATATTCCATAACACTGAAATGTCCTTTTCTGGTTTTATCAGGTATAAAATAATATCATCTGAAAATATAGCCAGCTTTTCTTGATTACCATACTAATTATCCCCTTGAATTTTTGAGTACCAGTGGTTCTAAATATAATGCAAATAACAAAGGGGAAAGAGGACACCCTTGCCTGGTTCCTCTACTTGAACAGAAATTAACAGAGAGGAACCCACCCACTTTAATTTTCATTTCCAATTCCTCATATATCCTCCTAATGAACATTATAATTTTATCAGGGAATGCAAATGCTTCTCTTGCCCTGCTTTATGAACTCCCAGTTTCTTTGTCAAATGCTTTCTCTGCATCAAGACCTACAAACAACAGTGGTATTTCCTTACATTCTGCTTCCCTCTGTATCATCAGTGTTCTGTTAATGTTGTCAAATGTTTGCCTCCCCTCCATAAAACCACACTGATCCATATCTATCAATTTTGGAATCACCATTGCCATTCTTTTAGGCATTATAGGCATAAACACTTGATGGTTTAGGATTGAAATAGGCTGGTATGAAGCTGGATCTGATAAGTCTTTATCCTCTTTAGGTGTTATAGCCACCACTGGTTTCTACTAGTATGTTGGTGCTTCTCCTCTTAAAACCTTCCAGATCTTTCAGTTTTTTCCTCCTAGCTTCCAAATGTTTTCAGGAATATCGTCTATCCCTGGGGATTTTTCTTTGGATTGGCTATCCATCACCATTTTTTATCTCATTTCCTCCTATCCTGTTAGTAATTGAGCCTCCTCTACCTCTGACTCTGGCATGTTTAATTCTTCCATAAGCATTTCCATTTGCACCTTTTCTTGATTTCCATATTTCTCTGCTTTATATAGACTTTCATAAAATTTTCTAAATATTGTTAGTACCTCTACAGGATCTCTTATCTTCCTTGTTATAGGCTCCTTAAGCCTGGCGACAACCTGAGTCTTTGTCCTAAAAGTTTTTATGCCCTGGAGTTATTATCAAAAATAGTTGCTTAGCAGCAATCTTTCTGAACTCATGCATATTATTAAGGTAATCCCTTATTTTCTGTTTAGCATTTTGCAATTGTTTCTCCTCTTGTTCTGTGAGATTCCCCCTATTCCGCAATACTCTAACCTTTGTCTGTCCCTCTAAATAATTCTGGTTACTTCTTAATCATATCTCTCTTATTTCCTCCCTATTTATAAGCTCCACTTTAATTTTATCCCTCTCACTAGCTATATTTTCAGAAGAAATTTTTGTCTTCTCTAATAACTCCTAAATAATTTCTACTACCCATTCCTTAAATTACTCAATTCAACAGATAAGTGGGAAAGCTCCAGTGTCTCATCTTTATTTCATTACCTTAAATTTTTATTTGTTATTATTGGCAAGTGATCTGAAATAGTTATTGGATGCGTATCAAAACTTTCAATTAAATAGACATGTTCCTGTGAAATATATGACGTGAAGTTGTTCTGTCTCACCATTTATTCTTATGGATCGGCTCTGAGTCAGCCTACTACAAAGCTCGAGGTCTTCAGACAGCTCAAGGCCAAATCCCTATCCCATGATGCACCTAGAGTTATCTCAGATCTTGTTTGCTGCTGCAATAGATCGAAGGTTCCTTGCACAGCTCGGGCCAGTGCAAATCTTTTTTCTTCAAATTTATATAAATATTTACAAAACTTTTTTGATATATCTCTATTTAGTATTAGCTTATTGTGTAGATCCCTTCCCTTGGTGTGCCTTTTTTCTTATCTAGTATTAGCTCTCTTGGCCTCGTTTTGTTTTAGGCCTTGTTAAATCTTTACTGTAGTTTAAATAGTAGTTGTGTGTATTTGAATACTGACTTCTGTCACAACGTTTGAATATATTTAGATATATAGACATTAGACTGTTTAGATAAATAGTTATAGTGTGTGTATGTGTTGTTAGTATTTTAGCCCATAGTTTTAAAGGGCTTGTTTGATAGATTTTTAGGTGTGTCTTGTTCAGTACAGTACCCTCTTTTGAGATTGTGTGCTCTAGTATGGCTGACCACGATAAGGATAGACACCCTAAGTCAGAGTTTAAGAAATGTCCTAAATGTGGACAAAAAATGTCTGTCACTGACAGTCATGTCAATTGGTATACTGTTTAGGAGCATTGCACCTTCAGGAAAGTTGCTCCATCTGTCATTCTTTCTCTTCTAGGGTTCTTCAGGAGAGGAAGAGAAAGCTAATTGAGGTTTAGTCAAACCATCTTTTCAAGAAGCTTTGAGTGACCAGGACAGGTCTAGCAAATCCTCAATGTTTTCTAAGGCTTCTACTTCTTCTGAGGTAAACAAATCTAAAAAAACACAGCCCTCAGAGCCGACCATATTGTCCTTTTGGAGCTGGTCCTGGAACCGGTATCTGAAGTGCCTAAATCTCCACTCCTGCAATCTGTACCTCCTTCTATCCACTCATCTTGGTCTTCGATAAGCCTTTCCAATTTAGATGCGGATGATGTGGTGCAGAAGCTTTTACAGGCACTGGCCTTCGCTAAATTGTTATTGGCTCTGACCCAAACTGCTTCAGAACTGAAGATCTTTTTACCATCTACTACCTTTCCTCCTTTGAGCCATACTGGTCCTTCGGTGCCGGAGGAGTCAGACTTGATCGTTAAGCCTTTGGAGCCGACACCTGCTCCAGTGTCCTCAGCTCCATTTACTCTGACGTCCTCTGCACCAATCGAGGAATCTAGGAGCCAACACTCTCTGGTCGGGTGCAGGGAGGATAGTCGGACCGACTTGTCAGTTCTGATTCTGACTCTCGGGGCTTCAGCTAGGATGAGCTCGGCTCCTAACTCTGGCTCAGAGCCCACTGTCCCGGTACCGGGGGTATCAACGGTTTCCTTGGATCTGTCAGTCCCTTCTCAGCGGAGCAGAGGTGCCTTCGAAGCCATGAGGAGAGTTATGTCTCCTAAGACATCTTCGACTTCAGGTCTGGCTTCCTCCTCCCCAAAAGCGCCTGTGTCCACTTCACAGATCCTTGCTAAGCGTAGAGACCCAGAACCTCTGGAAGCCCCATTGGGCGGTCCCTGCTCTTCCGAGAACTCACCAGAAGCTCCCACTGATGAGGTTCCCAGGAAGAGAATCTGTAATAGGAAACATTTAGACTCCCCACAGGAGTTTCTCACATCTGATACCGACTTGGATGAATCAGAAGGGTCCCCACGGTCCCCCTCTGAGGATATCTCATTTGCTGAGATATTAGAAATCCTTAGGCATAGGGGGTGACTGGCAGTCCACCAACCCTACTGAAGACGAGTCAGTTCTCCTGAAAGCTTTCGGGTCTCAGCCCTCCACCTCTTGGGTGTCTCCGCCCTTCGATGAGCTTATGGAGCTGGTCTCACGAAGGGCATGTGAGTTTCTGGACACCATGGAGCCTGTCCCTGGGAGGCCTAATAAATTTATTTCTGCCCCCTAGGAAAAATCTTTTCTTACCAAAGGAGTGCCAGTTGATGCCATGGTGGTGGTGGCAGCCACCAAAAAGGAAATTTCAGAAATGTCTTCTTCTATCCATCCTCCTAACAGAGCTTCTAGGATCATGGATAGATATAGGAAGTGCACGTACAGTTGAGTGACTTTTGCACTGCGTTTGCTCAACTATCTAACCTATTTTACTAGTCTGCAAAGAGATCTGAAAGAGCTCGGAGATACTCTTCAGCATACAGTAGCTGCAGGAGCTTCAGATAAAGTTGCCTCCCAGCTTGCTACCTTCAATTCCATAGTAAACTCATCCATGCGCCTCATTTCATATGCAGCCGATGGAGCGAGCAGGGCAGTGGGTACAGGAAATGCTCTTAGGAGACACTTCTGGATGCACTTGTGTTCCTTCACGGAGCCTTTTAAGTCATCCTTTGTCAACACCCTTTTTGATGGCTCATCCCTTTTCGGGCCCAAAGTCAAGGAAACTTTGACCAGGTGTGAGCAGGAAGGAAAGACTCTGCCATTTTCCACCCCTACCAGACCCTACCCCAAGGGTCAAAGGGGAGGAAAGATGTGGTTCCGTAAAGCCCAAGGAGCCTTTCAGGACACACATGGTGAACCCCCCTCCAGTGGCAGAGGAGGGGACAATAATGGAAGATGCCGCCCTCGCAGCAGACTGGGTCTGCAAAACCAGGGTGACCGAGTTCAGTTCTTTGGGAAGCCCTACCAGGGCTCCTGAAAGGAGGCCCTACTGTCCTACTCTGAAGGCAGTTGGGGGTCGCTTATCTTTGTATCCAGACACCTGGCTCAAAATAAACTACAACTGGGTACAAAGTATCATTTCCAGAGGTTATTTCATTCCTTTCGTCACACCCCCTCCACTGACAAGAAAAATCCCGGATGTTCCACCCAGTTACAGGGAACAGGCAACAATAGAGGTCCAAATGTTGCTAAGAAAAAGAATCATCCAACCAGTCCCAGCAGATCAGATAGGATCTGGAACTTACTCAAGATTCTTTTTCGTTCCAAAAAAGACAGGGGACTGGAGACCTATTTTGGACCTCAGCAGACTAAACAGATCTGTCAAGAAAGAGACATTCCGGATGGTCACGCTTCAGTTGATACTTCCCTTTTTAGGGAAAGACAATTGGATGTGCTCGATAGATCTTCAGGATGCGTACTACCACATAAAAATGGCCAGACCATCCAGGGATCATCTGCGCTTCTGGCTGGAAGCCAATCATTACCAGTTTTGAGCCTTGCTCTTTGGTGTCACTACAGCCCCCAGAGTGTTCACCAAATGTATGGCAGTGGTCACGGCTACCTGAGACGGTTAGGATTCCAGGTGTTTCCGTACCTAGATGATTGGCTCCTTACCGCCACTACTAGGCATCGGCTCATACAAGCCAGGACACCACTCTTTCACTCTGCAGTCATCTGGGCATTACAATAAACTCAGGAAAATCTGCCTTGTCGCCATCGCAACATACCGTTTTTATCGGAGCAGAATTGGACACCACCACCACCACTTTGAGACTTCCAGCAGAGTCCTACTACTCCATCAGCAGGTCCACAATATCATATCCAAAAACAAGACTCCAGCATCAGAAGTACTAAAATTGTTAGGCATGATGGCAGCTGCAATATTAGCCATACCGTTGGGTCGCATGCACATGCAGATTCTGCAGTGGCTGTTGTTCACTCAATGGTCTTAGCAAGATCTCCCAATGTCTCATCTTATAATGATCACAAACACATGCAAAAGGG
Source organism: Protopterus annectens (assembly GCF_019279795.1). Lineage (NCBI taxonomy): Eukaryota > Metazoa > Chordata > Ceratodontiformes > Protopteridae > Protopterus > Protopterus annectens. Next base: position 423,012,066 of record NC_056743.1, on the reverse strand, counting down.
ATCTTCAGTGGTGGTTGGCCTCTCTTCATGTTACGATAGGTCGTCCTTTTGTTCTACCCCGCCAGTGGCCACAGTGACCACGGATGCTTCCCTGATAGGGTGAGTTGGGGGGCATTTTCAGGGAAGAACAGCCCAAGGCACATAGACCAATCAGGAGACACATCTGCATATCAATGTCCTGGAAATGAGAGCAGTACTTTCAGAGTTGCAGTACTTCCAGGACTCTCTTCCTCTGGGAACAATTACGATACAGGCGGACAACATGTCAGTGGTCTGGTATTTGAACAAACGAGGAGGAACCAGGTCCTACCCCCTTTGTCGAGAGACCCTAAGAGTATGGCAATGGGTTGCGTCCACACAGCGCTTTCTGTTAACAATGCACATCCCAGGGAAATCCAACGTGATAGCAGACAAGCTGAGCAGAGCAATTCTGTTGCCTTACGTGTGGTCCCTCAAGAAAGAAATAGCGGACATGATATTCTGCAGGTGAGGCCAGCCTTGCTGCGACCTTTTCGCCAACTACGTGAATATGAAATGCAGAAGCTACTTTGCCTTGATTCCCCATCCGGGAGAAGTCCCAAGGGACTCACTCATATATGATTGGCCTCCGGGTCTCCTCTATGCATTACTACCAATTCCCTTGATACCCAAAGTACTACAGAAAGCGAAAGCCCTGGGAAGGACCATCATTCATATAGCCCCTCATTGGCCTCATCAGATTTGGTTCCTCTTTCTTCGACTTCATCAGTTGGAGGACCCTTGGATTCTGGACCCAGTTCCAGCTCTTCTGACCCACTCATCGGGGGAACTTCACCCCTCTCTTCAGTCCCTGAAGCTGGCAGCTTGGCTGCTCCAATTCCCAACATAGCCAGGTTCCATAAACTTTCATATGAAATGCAGCAGATTCTAATATCTTCTCATAAGTCCTCTAAGAGGAAGCTATACCTTAGCAAATGGAAAAGATTTTCTATTTGGGCCTCTCAAAATAACATAGATCCCTACCAAGCCCCTATGGCCTCCATATTAGAGGTCTTGACCATGATTTTCAACAAAGGAGCTGCAGCAACAACAGTTCGGGTTCAACTTGCTGCTATCTCTAATTTTCAATTTGGATTTAAAGGCTTGAAGATAATGTCACACAAACTATCCAAAGCCTTTCTCAAAGGGACTTTTCATCTCAGACCACCTGTGAAATCTCCTTATACCCCATAGAATCTAAATTTTATGCTTTCCTGCATTGTTCTCCTTCCTTTCGAACCAGCTTCCTCATTCGATTTGAAATATTTGTCATGGAAGACCATCTTTTTAGTAGCTATTACTTCTGCCCACAGTGTGTCAGAGCTTCAAGCCTTGTCCATAAAGCCTCCTTATTTGATTTTCCATGCTGACAGAGTCTCACTACGAACTAATCCCTCCTTTTTGCCTAAAGTTTGTTCTGAAACTAACCTTAACCAAGTTATTGATTTGCCAGTGTTCTTCCCCAAACACTCCAACAACTTAGAATATATGCTGCACAAGCTTGATGTTCATAGACAGCTCAGATTTTACTTGGATAGGACAAAAGAGTTTAGGAAATCAGAACAGCTTTTCATTTCCTTTTCAGATTCCAGAAAAGGTATGGCAGTGGCTAAAACAACTCTGTCTAAGTGGTTATCTGATTGTATCACATTTGTTTATTCAGCTGCTAATATGCTCTTACAACACAAAATTAAGGCTGATTCTACCAGAGCAGTGTCTACATCATCTGCCTTTTCTGATAGACTTTCTATAGACAACATTTGTGCAGCAGCCACTTGGTCAAAGCCTCATACCTTTATCACTCATTATAAAGTTGACAGGGCCTCCTTTGGGTCTACTGTCCTGAACAACATACTCCCGTGAGTCACCCAAGATAGATGGTGCTTGGGACGCTACCTATCCGTAAGAATGAACGGCGAGATAAAACAACTTCACATAAAGAAGTTACGAACTCACCATAACGTTCCATGTGAGTTGTTCATCTCGCCTTAATTCTTACTTCCCATCCTCCTAACCCTTCCAGGGTTTTTCAAAGACCGAGATACTAGATTCTTCCTGGTTGCTCAACCCTTCTATGGCTTTCTCTTATAGAGTGATAGAATGACATATGGTATTATTACACACAGCAAACAAGATCTCAGGTAACTCTAGGTACATCATGGGATAGGGACTTGGCCTTGAGCTGCCTGAAGACCTCAAGCTTTGTAGTAGGCTGACTCGGAGCCAAGGATCGGCTCTGAACCCATCTGTAAGAATGAAGGTGAGATGAACAACTCACATGGAACGTTACGGTGAGTACATAACTTCTTTTTCTGTGTAGTCTAGACCAGTTTTTGTATCTTGGGGAATAATATGTAAATTCACTCTGAACTCCTACTTCTGAATTCACATCTTCCAAGCCAAATATTTTCATAAATTTCTTCAAAAATATATCCTCTTTTGTTATATTTTCCCTTTAGGGCTCCCCAGACACATTTTCCCTGCTGCAAATCAAACTCCAGTCCCCACCTATAAGTAATATTTCCTGCTGAAAACTGATTATTTCTCCCAGAGTCTTCTTAAGCTCCATTTTAGCAGTTTTAGGTGGAATACAATTTTATTTATTTATTTTTATTTATTTTATTTTACATTTGTTGAGATATATGTCCATTTTCAGTGGAGGCCGGGAGAAAAAATCAATGGTTATAACAAAGATAATCAGACTTTAGTATAGGTAATTTACATGTCAGAGGAAATATACATAACAAGATAGTATTCCTAAGAAAAAGTTACATGCCAATACATGCCAATGTAGTCCTCCTCCCTTGCTAGTAGCCCCTTAGTACTACAAATCTTCCATTATTATCTTTTTTATCCCCTTCTAGCACTACTGGAAACTCCCTTGCAATTAATATAAGTACTCCTGTTTTCCTTTGTCCAAGGCATTCTGCTTAATAACCATCCTGAAAACCTTTCTTTATCAAATCTATTCAGTGCTTCCCAAATGTGTCTCCTGTAGCATAGCTTATTTGCACTTTACATTTTTTAATATAGCAGTGGTGGCGCTGCGGTAGCATTGTCACCTCACAGTAAGACGCTGTCCGGTTCGATTCTCAGCTAGCCGCGTTCTGTGTGGTGTGGAGTGAATGGAAGTACCTTTGTTGAAGGTTGTTGCGTCAGGGCTGGCAACCCGCGGCATCAAAAAACTGCCAAATCATTAGCGACGGGTTGGAGTTCCGGGTGACTAACTGGGAAAAGCCAAAAGACACAACAACATTCTTCCTTTTTTGTATATATCTGTGACAATTTACATTTAAAGATAATAGAAAGGGTCATTATATTAAAAAGTTATTACCACCTTTTATGTAGAACAGCTTTTTTTAGGTGTCTAGTTCCAGCTTTTTTTTGTTACGTGCATACACTAAATTTTGGGCAGATTGATCTTTTATACAGTTGTTTCTTGTCATCTCCATTTGAGCCTAGTCACATCTTACAAAAATTTTGTTTTATAGAAAGCACTCAAAAAAAAAATTACACACCCCAAGACACTCCTAAAAACCTAGTAATGTAATACTAACACAAAACTTTTGTATATCTTCAAGTATTGAAGTTTTACTGTTGTAATAGGAACAATTATCCCAGACTGACAGCCACACTCACAGAATTTGGTTACCCTAAAAGGAGGGTTATTCATGCTAAGTCGCATGGTACAGCCTGTGCTTCTAAGTGCTGTTTGGTTTTGTCTGATCTTTATCACTGTTCCAGATTGAGAAAACACTTGAATGCTTTTAGAAAGCATTATCTCCTACCTATTGAAAGAAATAAGTATTCTGTTTTTATTTGTCTTTATCTAATTGTCTCCATGGAGACATAAGAACCACATACAGAGTTGCTTCTACAAGCACTCATTTATTTTTCTAGACAATGTTTATTTGCTTTCTCTTAAAACGTGTTACTAGATCAAGCCAAGGGCCTTAATCCAATCATATCTCTATGCAAGAATGAAAAAAGCACGTCCATTTTTCTTGTATCCTGCTCTTTTGACCAGACTTTTCTCCATTTTTTACATTGCAGTGCCTACATTTCTTAAAACTGAACAAGGAGAAAGAAAGTAAGAAGAAAATAAAACAGAGGCACCTGTTTACTTTAATATCCCCCATTACACTCGAAAATAACTGAGAAAACTTTACTTTATAGCCTCCAGATTATGCCATGCATTATAAAAACAGTAAACTATTAAATACAAAACGTTTTACTTACAGTTAACTCTTTCCTTCCCCACTCCCTAAATGTTTTCCAAACATTACTGGCATGAAGCAGGGCATATGCTTGAGTCCTCTACAAGTTTAACAAAATCAAAGTCCAATATTTCCAGGTTTTCTTGTTCTGTCATATTTCATAAATATAATTAATGCTTTGTAATCCCACATTTATTTGTCAATTTCCGAGTTGCTAGTTGTATTCCTGTTGATCTCCATCTCCTTAATCCAATCTCTGCTTTATTTCCAACTTACTCACAGTTCTTCAAGTCACCTCTTGTGCTTTTTTCTCTCTCTCAAGCATTTTCAGTTGAAACATTGGAAAAGGTTTTCACTGGCACTTTATTACCAGAAGAACAAAAAGTAGAAGCTTCTTCCGTTTCATAACTCACATTTTGTTGGACAAACGTTTGTATTTCCTCCTTAACATGCTCTGCATCAAAAAAGTGATTTTGTCCTTCCAGTAAAGAATATTCTGAAAATAGCTGGATACAGCAGCTTGAATCTCATGCCTGCTTCTTGACATTCCCTGATTAGTGGAATAAATTTACTCCTCTTCTGCCTGGTCTACAGTCTGTTATTTTCCACAAACATGCTACTGTCTCCCACTTTTAGTACTCTGTCCTTCTGGCAGAAGGACAATCAACTCAATCTGCTGCTAGGATGTTTAATATATTAAGGTTCTAGGTTCCTTTCTCATGGCCAAGTTAGGAGCATACACACAATGTGCCCTTTCAATTAACAGCTCCTGCTTTGGAATACCAGTCCAGTTGCTTATTTTTACTTTTGTAATATGAATACAGTCTATTCCTTCCAACTTCTCTGGTATAGCAGAAAATCTCAGGTTTTCTCCATGTGCTCTGTCCTCTAATTCTATTATTTTTGACACATCTCTTCTTGAGCAGTTTCCTATTTAGCCAGGCTTTTCTTCATTTCAACCACTGATTTTTTTGCAGTTTTATCACCTCATCTGAATATCTTTTTAAAGCTTCCCCTGTTTTTTCCAGCCTTTTGTTATTTGAGTTGATGCACACCTTCATTGTTTCGTTTATTTTAATCAGCTACGAGTACATTTTACTTATTCTTTTCATCTAGGTTACAGGAAGTCATGCCTTGCACTAAAGCTGGAGCTTGTACTGCTTTTTGCTAAACTTCTGCAGAATTCTTTCCAATCAGTGTTTTTCTTCACCTTTTGTAATTGAGTTTTCTTTCAGGTTCTCTGAATTTCTTTTTTGCTGGCATCCAGGCAGTGCTCTTACTAGCCAGTTACTGAACTTTCCCCAGAAATACAAGTTTACTGACTCTCTCTTCTGAGTTTCTGTTTTTACACTGGGAGACCTGAAATTAAGCCATTAATCAATGTACACCCATCTTCTTGGAAGTCTGAAAAAGGAAAAAAAATGTTGAATAAAATCCTTTTCTTAAAAGTGTGGAGGGACTTCTCTCATTCCTAATAGAAAAAGGATTTGAGGAAGCGTGACACATAAGATGTGCAAGATCATTGGGAACATGCTGAATACAAGACAGTATTTGCTTTTGGCTGATTTATGTTTAAATTTGGATTGCTATTAAAGAAAGGAGTTTGTTTTGCAGGGTAATTTGTCATATATAGGCATTGGAGAAAGCAAGAGCAGTTTAACCCCTTGTGTCATGTTTTTGTTAGGAATTTCATATTGTCTTAACATAGTAAAAAGAAGTGCAATATGAGAGTAAACAACCCTAAATGACAGGATTGCAGATGTATAAAATTTTACCAAATCTGTCAAAGGCTCTTCTGTCTTTGTCATGAAGAGGAGAATTACAGAGAAATTAATGTAGCGCCTTTTTCTAAGTCCACAGAGATAAAATCAAGATCTGCAATGGGTTTTTTATAAAATATATTTCTGTGAATCCTATACCCTGTAAAATCTGGCTGGCTTTTTAGAGGTTGGAGCTTGTGACTGTGGGATGAGAGACATTGTTAAAAAAGCTAAGGCTCCTAGTGCAGAAGGAAATAATGACAGGCTTAAGATCTATAGGGAATAGGTCAGAATATCCCTCGAGTGTCAGATAGCTCTCCCTCTTCCCACTTGAAAAATTCTTTCATCTTGGTTATAGTCTCACCAAAAGAAACTTCCTCATTAGAAGACTCAGTGGAAAGAGTAACCACTTGAAATGTCATTATTCATAATGTAGTGTCCCATAATATGGAGACTGAATGCCAAAAAATCTAGGCTTAACTATACTAAGTCCAAGGTAGTTGTTAATAGAATATTCCATTTTCTCCAAGTTATGATGATCTTGGAGTTGGTATATATAAGTTCAGGGGGTACAGAGGGCTTGTCCCCTACATCAAGCGGGTGAGGGGGATTTAAAAAAAAAAACAGGTTTAAAAGAGAAGAGCAATGTTTGATATTTGTTCTTCTCTTTTATCAGTCTTTTTTGTGTCATTTCAAGACTCTGCATTATTAGCCCTGACCTTTCAGAAGTGCAAATGATCATCCACATCTGACTTATAGTCAGTTGCTAGGTGGACCATAATTGTGGAAGCTTCTTCCTAACATGAGGACTAGGACAACAAGAGTTGAAGAAGGTAGAAATGTGGTTATGAGAAGGACTGATAATATGCACAGCTTGGCTTTCTGGAAGAATTTAATCAGTAATGGAAGAGGGGTAAAACCTATAGGAGACCCAGTGACCCCCCTCTGGATCAAAATGTCCCTAGGAGTGTGCCCCCATAGGGGAAAAGGGCAAGGAAGTTGCTGCAACTGATGCTGAAGGGGGGTGCAAACAGGTACTTGGTCCATAGACCCCAAAACGATGGATTCAAGGATCACTCATGAGACATCAGGATACACCTCCCAGCCTGTCAGCTAGGCAGCTGAAGTGATTGGGAATGTGCATTGTTATTAGAAAATATTGTGTGGGGATTATGTATTACCACTCTCTCAAGGCCTCCAGGCACAGGGCATAAGCTGTATTGCTTACTTGTTTGGTGATATATCACACCTTTGCCATGCTGTCTTTATGGATATAACATCCTGAGGATGGAAGTCCTGGAAGGCAAGCAGTGATAGGACTGCCTTCATCTCCAGTATGTTGATGTGCAAACTGGCCTCCTGGAGGGACCACTTTCCATTGACTGTCTGCCTTGAAGAGTGCACACCCACCCCAGAGAAGGAGGCATCCATGGTAACCATGGTCACTGGAAGGGTAATATAAAAGGAAAGGGCACTGTACTCCTAGAGTCAAATTTTGAGATCTGGCCATCAGCAAAGGTAATTCTTGCATACAACATAGGTGTAGATGGGTCGTCCATTTTGTTTTCTGAGACCACTGTACCCGGGGTGTCTATTAGTACCCTTATGAAATATCTGACATGTTGTACTGGATGGATTGTGGTTGCCATCAGATGATGTCTACAATGTCCCGGCACTTAAGAGACAGTGATCCAAAGGTTGCCTGCAGACCCAAACCTGATGACTTCAGCAAAGAGAAATCAAACTCTGAAGTATTGGAAATGGTGAATGGCCCTGATGGGATTGACACTGACCCTGAACACTAAACATTCACCTAACAGTGCCTAGTTGTTCTCAAGACAGGGAGCTACAGTCAAGAGGAATTGAACCTGTCAGTGCTGACACAAACCAGACTAGTAAAGTAGTCTGCTCCAAAATTCCCGTTGTTAGAGCTGGGACCAAATAAGGAGAAGTTAATGCCTGAGAATTATAACCTCTACACCCTAGAGACTGAAGAGAGTGTTGTGACATCCATCTCTGAGTTTTGATGTACACCCCAACATGGGCTCCAGCATGTGCTTCATGAGGAGATTTCTGATGGACCTTATTGTCTGGATTCAAGCTATCCTGAGAGCTTCTTTCTCTGAGGTAAAGCTTCCTGCTGTCTTCCTTGGAATTGAGTCCTGAATCACCACTAATTCAGCTGGTCTAGCTGCCTGAAGTAAGGGTTGAGCAGCAGCCTGAGAAGTGAATCTTTATGGAAGCCCAAATGAGGTTGAGGCTGGAGTGACTGTTGAGATGACTTGGTTAGATGTGTGTCCATCTTGGGTAGCTTAGGAAAAAAATATTGTGTACGAGGTCTGCTCTGCCCTTCTTTTCTCCTCCTCTTTGTCCTCTTTCTCAGATTTGTCAGGGGGAAGAAGTCCTTTAGAGATAGGTTTATTTTTTGTTTCTTCCAGGATCCTTCATCTAAAGGACTTGCAAATCTTTCAACGCTCCTTAATGAGATCTGACCCCAGGCACACTACACACAAATTGTGGGTGTCCTGCAGCAGGATTATGTGACCATACTTATGAAATTCTGAGGCCTTTTCCACTTAAGCTGGAAGCTATAATGATATGAGCAGAGCAAAAAAAACAGCAAGTCAGATCTATAACGATTAACTGCAAAAGTATACTAGGCTAGACTAAGAACAACTCTTAAGTACTGTTTCAAACAAGTTAAACCTAGCTGAAAACCAGTATACTACACCAAACACCTTATTATGCAAACATATACATATAAAGACCTTTTCTTTTTAATCACCCAGGCTAAAATGGCCTAAGATGGGAGTGAGAAGGACAAAGGATAAAATACATGGACTGAAGAAACATACTAAAGACCAAAAATGTCTTAAATATAAGAAAATTATGTAGAAAAAACTGTCTACAACTAAATGTTCAAGGGAATTGACAGAGAAAGTTTTCACACTACAGTCAATTGCATCTGATTGGAATGGTGGCAAATGAGATCTGAGGTAAACAGGACACTGTACTGCTGGAGGTAGGGGAGGAACTTAAAATTGTAGAACACAGCTGGATGTCATTATATTGCCTTTCTCATCAGTGAAGCAGACTGATTAAGTAATCCATGATCTACTATTAAAAATAATTTTTCTAAATTGTACTGACAAATAAATGACTCCTAGGTGGAAGAATAAACCCCAAAGCTTCCAGACTACTTTTTTGTACTCTAAGGCTGTAGCATCTCAAAATAGATAATTATTCCTTAGGGGACCATTTCAGACACTGCACAATTTGGCAATGCTTTTTCAATGAACAGTAATTTTGCTAATTTGGGATATTAGAATATGTCATGCTGCCTTTGTCAACACAGATTCTGAATACATCTTTGCATTTATTTTAATATTAACTATAGTCCCCTCACATTCTGACAACATGGACTCATTACATCTTGCTTTGGAGTTACAAGTGTGCCTTATGAGTATTTTACCCTAGAGACAGGTAGGTAGTTCTATATTAATTATATCAGTCAGGGACCGGTTCATAACTGAGAAATGCAATGCAAAATATGGCCGCATATATAAAAGATGGCAGATAAAATTACTATGGTAGATAAAGCCTGATTAATTATTATATGTACTGTTATTAATTGTCCATCCATAATATTCATTTGTTTCTGGCCCTTCATGTGTGTAGCTTGTATTCCACTGTTGTTGTTTTTTTTTCCAGGTATGGTATATACTTTCTGCAGCTGTAGAGCCCAACTTTTATGATTTCTTCAGGTACTTCTCTGTCACCACCCCAACCCCACCCAACCTCCACAAAAATGAATGAGCTTATCGGTTATAATTGAAATGTGCCTTGGTTATTTGTAAACATCTCATGCCTGCGGAATAATGTGCATAATTTCTGGAAGTGTTCTAATTAAGCTAATGTAATGTGTACTTTATAGTACTGGGCTTCTAATTCTCTTAACCAAATGTTTCCCTTTTTAACACAGGTCATTCAAACAACTATTGAGCAGAGTTGAAGATATCAGCAACAGAGTATATGACAGCATTGAATCCAAAACAAAGTATGTTCAAAGATTTGCTTATTTTAGTTTGCTGAGTTTATCTGGAATTTGTGAATATCAAACTGTATATATCCACACTGCTATGTTTTTATAATCATTCTTTTAAACTGACTTCTGTAACCTAAAAGTTTTTTTCTGTACAAATGTCTATTCTGATAATTCATTTTACTCTATAAGTGGCACTGGGATGCAGACATTAGCTTTGCTGTTGACAGTTTTTGATCCCTCTATTCAGTTTCCCAGTGGGTGCCTTCTGTGCATAGTCTGCATGTTATCTGTGCATTCCTATAGGCTTTCACCAGCTGTTCCAGTTTTTCACATTCCAAAGGACAATGCCATTAGGTGAACTGGAAGCCCTTTCAACTGGTTGCAGGTGTGTGTGAGATGTGTAAGAGGGTGTGTGCATTCTGCAGATGACGGGCTTTTCAGCCATTGTCAATTATCTGCCTTATTCCTGCTGAGTGCTGAGTTCGATTCTAGCTCTCACACAACCCTGTACAGGATAATGTTGGCATCACTGAATAAACAATTATGGGTGGTACAGTATAAAATTCATATGATTCAAACTTTGAACATGTGTACAAGAGGAGGCAGAGATGCTTTATTAAAATGTTTCAGATAAGTTGAGGTATGGTATTCAGTGCAGAGGGTCAGCATATGGAAAAATGCAGCATAAAGTCAACATGCCATTCAAAGACAAAAACAAAGCAGTTGATGAGCACAACCTATATAGATGGGCGAAACAGCATGAAATATGGAATTTGTGCATTTCAGACACAGCCATATTCTGAACAAAGTTGTCAACTGAAAGTGCATTACACTGCATTTATGCAGATACACAGCATACACACAGAAGTGTGTGTGTTTATATGTTCATAAAAAATGATTCCAACCTCATTCTGGACAAATTAGAGTATAATAAGTAAAGACTTAGGAGTATTGTGCAGGGAAGTACAACTGTCATGCAAGGATTTTTTTTTTTTTTTGCAAATCTAAACATTGTACCATGGTACTAATCCTGTTAGTCCAGATGACCCCCCTTCTTAAAGTTTGGGGTCACCAGGTAAAGCCCTTGAGTGCAAGTGGTGATTTGCCCACTGGAGAGTTAGCAGGTGAGACTGCCTTCGCTGCTGCATGCAGAGATATTTTGGCATTCGTTGGCTCCTACCGTCTTTTGTATGTGTGGATATTGCATCAGTAGTATAGGTGCATAATAAGATGTAGCTTGGGCTCTAGGTTGGCAAGGCCTCTTAGGTTCATGCACTCTCACTCGTTCATCTTAGCAGCCCTTTCAAGCTCTAGTCTCCAACATAGCTTTGGGGAAGCAGCTGTATCCTGCTAGTACATCATCCCCATGACCACCACCCCACAGAGAGAAAGGCCATTAGGCAAATCTTTGTCTTTCACATATCTCTTCTACTAGCTACAACAGTTGACGACTGAAGTTTGGTCACCTAAGTCATAGAGTCTGGGCTTTGTCCTACACTAGTGGACCTGGAATTTAATGTAAAGATTTAAAAACAATAATCAAAATGAACATCGGGACAGGGGATTTAATTTTATAGACATGGTAAGGTTTTTGTAAGAAAAATATCCCTTTTTACTCCATTGCTTCTTCTATAATGAATATATGGTTCCCACATCTGTTATTCTTTACTGTCATAAAGAAGTGTAAATTGTAAGTTCTTTAAAGAATCAATTTAAAATGCTTTTACTGTGTCTATCAGTTCTGTCCATATTAAGTGAGAGTTTAACCTGTCAGTATAAAGTAGTGACTGTAGAGATTCACTTAATATGCTGTTGCTTTACAGCTTCTGGTTTAGTGATGTCCACTTCAGTGTACAGTTTATAGTCATTTATGAATTTATTCAGGCTGACATTCTGGGTTGTAGAAAAATGGAAATGAGAGTAACCAATTCTAGACCCATTAGCAGTCCTTGAGGACTTCTGTTGCCTGTGAAGAGGCAGTCAGCTTAATTCTCCATGATATCTGCCTACAACCTTATACATATTATAATTAGGTAGACATCAAATGCACTTTATTAATAATGGTAGGGTACTAGACTACAGCAAAAGTAGCAGATAAATTCTATGTACACAAATCACAGGCACTGTATCAACAAAAATGTATTTATTTATTGATATTTGTTGACCGGGAGTGTCCGACTGGACGTAGGTCCATTTTCAGTGGAGACCTGGGGAGAAAAGCTCCACAGTTAAAATATACAGACAGTAGTTACATTGGATTTACATAGCAATTAACAATTTGATCAACATAGCAATTAATTACAAACATCGTTACAGATGAAGAACATAATACATCAGTAGACAACTAGAATCTTTATCTGCGAATTACATAACAGCCATTAACAATTGTTATAATAAGAAGTTCCTGCTGTATAATAAGTAGTTAGGCTTATGAGCATCCAAGTTTGCTATAATCAAGGTAGTTAGTGGGGTGGAAAGAAAGGTAGTGGGAGGATGGGGTGGGTGATATTAGAGTGGGAGTTGCAAGGGCATAGCCAGCATGTTTTAGGTGCGCTTTTAGTAAAGTTTTGAAGTGGGTGCATGATGGTACAGAGGTAATTGTGGGTGGGAGGGAGTTCCATAATTTGGCTATGGCACAAGAGAATAGTGCTTCTCCAGCAGAGTTATTGGCTTTAGTGACCTGCAAGTGATTTTTGTTGCTGGATCTTAGTGGTCTGGTGGTGTGAGAGGGTTGGAGTAGATTCTGGAGGGATGGGACATTTAGTGGATGGTTTACTAGTTTGTGGGTGAGTGTGAGTTGATACCATTGAAGGAGGTGAGGGAGTTCAAGCCAGCCCAGTTCAGTAAGTGAGAGACAATGGTGACTATGGTAGGATGCCCCTGTGGCGAATTTGGCAATTTTGTTGTAGCAGATCTCTAGCTTGTTTAGATCGCATTGCCTTAGGTTGGTATATATTGGAGAGGCATAAAGTAGAGTGGAGATAAGGTAGGAATTTGCTACTGAAATCTTTGCTGCTTTGGTGAGAAGTTGCTTATTTCTGTATAACGCTCCTAGTTTTTTGTGGACATTTTTTATGGTCATGGATATGTGAATGTCAAATTTTAGTTTATTGTCTATTTCCACTCCTAGCAATTTGGTGTGTTCTGTTGGGTGTATAGTGGTGTTGTCTTTTGCTGTAATGTTAAAGTGAGAGTTGTTTTGAGTATGTTTGGTGGGTTGGAAGATGAGTAGTTTGTTTGTTTGGGTTGAGTATTAATTGGGCATAGGATAACCACGTTTCAACAGAGGAAAAGGCTTCCTGTGTGACTTTTTGCAGTTTGGGTAGGGACTGGGCTGAGCAGATGATGGTGGAGTCATCTGTGTATTGTATGAGTGTGCCATGTTTGGTGGCAGAGGCTAGATTATTGGTGCAAATGGAGAAGAGTAGGGGTCCAAGGATATGGATCCTTGGGGAACCCCTATAGAGACAGGTAGTTGGGGAGATGTACCATTCTGCCATACCATGGATTGCTGGCTATCAGACAGTCAGACAATCCTACTTTCATCTTCATTAAGTCTGTAAGGCATAATCTTTCAGATAAATATTATGTAGGGACAAATCTATGAAAAAGTACATAAACAGAGGTGTTTATATAGTATGTTTTTTTTTCACAAAATTTAGCTGTGTATTTATTTTAGTTATGTTCTTTTGTTAACTGGTTAAGTGAACTTGGACAAGGACCATTTTCATTCATGATCTTAGCTAGGCAAGTATGATGGAAAACAGACATCAGAATTTAGACACTGTTGCAAATAGGAATGCAACAGATAGCAGAATGTAAACACTGTGAGACACATAAAGAAGACAAACAGCAGAAAACAACCATTACAATTGCACAACAACAATGTAAAATACAACAGTTTTATACAAACTGTATGACTAATATGTTAACATTAGCAGTAAGGGAGTGACTCTGAGGACCATTAGTTTCTACAGAATCTAATTTGGAAAGAGGTATAGCAATAGGAATTCTTAAAACTTGCAGTACTGCACACTGTCAAGTATATATACGGAAAACACTTGATATGTTATTTAGATTGTGTATTTTTCAGCATGATTAGGCCTGATCTGAACAAAAACAGCACATGGTCTGAACTTTAGAATTTCAAATGATTTATATGCATGCACATGAGCAGAATATTAAGATGATTAGATGACAGTTTAATTCAGATCAAAACTTAAATATATAGAGAAATTTAGTCTAGGATTTAGAAAAATTACTAACACTGGTACAAAGTCCACCCTCACCTACAGTTTAACTCAACTCTTAGGTTGCTTTATTTCCCTACAGTATGGTTTCAGCATTGTTTAGATACCAGAAAATGGTTTGTATGTCATGAAATTCTAATTTCCTTGCCTTGGAATCAAAGAAGGAGAAAGCTCACTCATTTTTTTAAAGTTTAACTTCTCATTTACTTTGCCAGTGGAATTTATCTCTGCCTGCATCACATAGTACAGACACAGGAAAATATGTGGTTCTCCCTCTCAGGTACTCCCTGCAATCTTGCATAGGAATTAATTAGCCCTACTAATGTCAGCAGATCAGTAGCTGCTTTAAAAAAGGCAGTGTGTTGTTAAACTGTTTTCCACAACCTTTATTGCAAAGAGGAAGAGAAACAATATCAGCACACCTAGTTGATACGGTTGCTACCTGTCTCCTCCTTTCTGCAGCATAGTACTGATTTGGACAGTTCTGTCCAAGGAGGGAGGCGGGGGGATGAAAAAGGCAAATGTCTTAATATTTTACAAGAAAATATATTTTTGACTTTTCTCTAAATGTCACAGAAAGCTGTGATACTACATTTAAGTCATCTTAATAATGTATAAAATAGTCTAACCAACACTGCACATCATTAAATCTTTGTTTTGGTAATAAGATGAAAATAATTATTTTTCAGTTAATGACAGCATGTCTTTTCATGCACAATCTCAAGTTTCAGTAAGAACATCCTGCTTTGGCCATCGAAAAGATGGCGACATTAATAGCTGATCATATATTTTGTATAGCCATCCATGTGTAGGTGATATTTTCTATAACTGCAAAAGTTTTCTTGAAAGTAGCATTAGCCTTACAAACTGTGAGGGAAAGGTTAGTTTGTTTTTGCTTTTTTGTATTGGTTTATTGCCTTCTGTTTTGTATATTGTGATTTTTTTTTACACTGTGTTTGACTTGTATTCTAAGTTTAACTGTGTATTAATACCAGGAAAGACATTAGAGCTGTGGCTCTAGTGAGTCACAGAAAACAAGATCTGATGTCAATTTTCATTCATTCCTCAACAGCTGGGTTTCTGTCTCTGTCATTACTATAGCCCGTGGTGACCATAAAGCTCTCGAGTTTCGCCCTTACCCACAATGCACCAACCCCTAACATACCTTGGATCTTGTTTGCTGCTTCCATGAAACCGACATGGTCATCTGACCTCTCAAGTTTATTTTCAGGTAAGTGCATTTAATTTTCATGGCTATTTTTTCCTTGTGTGTGTATATACATATTGTATTTGTATACTGGGAAAGTCCACTGGGCCTAGGTGAGCCCATTTTCAGTGGGGCCTGGGCTGAAAAGCTCCACATACATTAACAATACATACAAGAAATAACACAGAGTATATACAGTCACAGTGTATGAAAATAGTATGAGCACAACAGTGCAAATTAATTACCTACATAGTATGAGCACAACAGTGCAAATTAATTACCTACATAGTATGAGCACAACAGTACAAATTAATTACCTACATAGTATGAGCACAACAGTACAAATTAATTACCTACATAGTATGAGCACAGCAGTACAAATTAATTCCTAACATAGTATGAGCACAACAGTGCAAATTAATTACCTACATAGTATGAGCACAAAAGTGCAAATTAATTACCTACATAGTATGAGCACAACAGTACAAATTAATTCCTAACATAGTATGAGCACAACAGTGCAAATTAATTACCTACATAGTATGAGCACAGCAGTACAAATTAATTCCTAACATAGTATGAGCACAACAGTACAAATTAATTACCTACATAGTATGAGCACAACAGTACAAATTATTTATATACATAGTATGAGCACAACAGTACAAATTAATTACCTATATAGTATGAGCACAACAGTGCAAATTAATCACTTACATAGTATGAGCACAACAGTACAAATTAATTACCGATATAGTATGAGCATGTTAGAAAAATATGTATTAATGTGTGTATGCTTAATGCTAATTAGAAACTAAATAAGTTAACATGTTTTTCATTCTATTTTATATGCACTGTTTTATATACAGTTGAGTTTCATATGAGACTGAAAAGATGCTTTTTGAAACTGCAGTGTGCTTTCTGAAACTTGCAAGATGCCCTCTGACCTAGTAATTGCTAGCACAGCAATATTCATGTTTATGCCTTTTGGAAAATGTACTTGAGAAGCAGGTGATTATCTGCTAGGTCAGGAAGCAAAGAATGAACAATGCTATATTCTGTATTGTAATGATTTTGAACAATCAGCTCTGTTCGAAGTATGAGAACACGCACAGCTGCAGAAGTTAGAGATAACATAGACAAAGGACTGTTAGAGAAATGAACTGCAATCTATACTTGCTTTGTGCTTGAATTAGCCATAGTACCTTGAATGGTAACATTGCATATATCTAACCGGTGGTAGCCAAGGCCACGTTGTTTTTTCTTAGGAAGTTTCTCACAAAAATTGATAGTAAAAGCAGAAAATCATACACGAAATGATGATGTTAAAACTTGTGATTTACTACGTCAGCTTGGTAGGCAAAATGTCTTATTAGAAAATGTATAAAAATGCTTGCATTTCCTGGTTCTAGTCAGACAAACTCTGTATTACCACATTTTTGTCTCCTTGCTGCAAGATTAAAGTGCCTTAACCTGAACCTACCGTGTATTGATTATTTTTAAAGTATATTTTTCCTTTGACAGTTTTGGTCCTTCGGACCAGAAAGTATCTCTCACTCTAGGCTCAGGTCAAAATTGGGCCCGGTGGTATGTACCCATACGGAGAAGAGGCCACATCGGCTCTTCTGCTTTGAAAGACCTCCGACTGAACTGTCGTTCGAAAGAGGCCAGCCACTGTTTCTGATCTGAGATTGGAGGACGAGTCAACATTCCGGTGGATCAACGCACGGAGGGTCAGGTAAGGGGGAATTTACCTTTTTTCTGTTTTAGATCAGGGACTTGTTACAGTATTGTTTTGTCAGGGAGATTTGCATGTGCAGATCAGGGACAAAAAGATTGCTGTCTTGTCATAGATCAGGGAAACAGAATAGGTAGGCAGTTATTCTAGATAAACTGTGAAAAGGTGTAAATCGTGGTACAACGTGATAAGAAGGGTTACGTAACGATCTTTAACTTAGCTAAGGCAACATGGGAAATTAGTGCACAAAAAGTTCCTGAGACCCGCCCCTAACCGAAGACGTGAAATATATGCAATTAAAGCTTGCCGATAATGTTAAGTATTATAAAAAATGGGTTGATAAATATAAATTTGATGGTAATTTAGATAAACCTTCACTTATTAAACTTGTTAGACAACTTAAAACAGACGCTAAAGGTCAGCTAAAAAAGCAACGACAATTAGGAGTCCCTCAGGCACACAGGTGGCTTGAGGAAGCAAACCGCAGGGAACAAAAGATTAAAAATTCAAAAGCAGTGTTCTTGGATAAAGAAGACAATAACTTAGTAATAGCAACAGCCCCTCCTCCACCCCCTCCATTTCTCTTACCAGAATATGAAGCGAGTGGACAAAGCTGATCCACCTCCGCTATACCCAGCTGTTCCTGCAAAATCAAAACCGTTTGTCAGAGATCCTATCGAGACCAGGTCTCGAACACGCAACTTGAGAGGGGATATTGAATTATATGAAATGAATAAAAATTCACAAGCTGTGAGTGAAGAAGAAATATGTCCACTCATAGAAGTACCAAATCCGCAGGCAGGACATGATCCAACTCTTCTAGTATATAGACCGTGGACACCGGAAGACATCCGGAAAGCCACAGAGGGAATTCCCCATCCAAAAGTTAATTTTAGAAAATTCTTAGAAGACTTACAAGGCATGAGGTTAAGTTACCATTTGAATGGAGAGGAAGTAGAGAAAGTAGTTAGACAAATTGTAGGTCCAGATTGCCACATGATCAGTGGCAACTGGAATCCCCATGACGCAGAGCTTAGACCACTCCCACATAGTAATGCAGAACTGGACAACAGAGTGAAAGGTCTGACAGACCGAATCTCTGAGAAATGGAAGCCTAGGGCTGACTGGACTTGCATTAATCAATGCATACAACAAGAAGGTGAAACCGTTGATAGATATTATGCCAGATTATTAGAATGTTTTAATAACCATTGTGGGATGTAGGTACCTGAAGACCAAACACATGATTCCACATATGAGCAGCAGCTAAAGAATGCATTTTTGAAAGGCAGCATTGCACCCATTAGCAGCTTTATTACAAAGCACATGGTAGATCATCGTACAAGTAG
This sequence comes from Protopterus annectens, assembly GCF_019279795.1. Taxonomy (NCBI): domain Eukaryota; kingdom Metazoa; phylum Chordata; order Ceratodontiformes; family Protopteridae; genus Protopterus; species Protopterus annectens. The sequence continues at coordinate 422,993,482 of NC_056743.1, read as the reverse complement.
ATTACAGTCATTACTTGAATATGCAAGACATGCCGGAAGGCATTTTAATAGCAAAAAGAAAAAGAAAACTCAAGTATTTGCAGTAGAAGACTGATCAGAAGTCTTTGTAGTACAAACTGGGAAGAAGGGTAAGAAAAATACCCAGGGAAACAAACAATCTGATAAACGATCAGAGGACTTTGAAGAAAGAAAGAAAAGGGGTGAATGTTTTAAGTGCAGGAAAAAGGGACATTTGGCAAGGGATTGCAGGCAAAATAAGAAGGTAACCACGGAAGATAAGGAGGGTGAGGATTGTCTATATGATAGTCAAGAATCACTGGATAGGAATAAGCAAGAAAAGACAAGTGCAAATGTAGTAGAAGGGGTAGAGGACGTGATAGAAGAGATAGAGGATGTACATGAATTCATAGGTAATGAAGAAAATGAAATTTTGGACTTAGCATTATTGAGCTTAGAGCTCTACTTAGCAGACACAAAACCAGAAGTTAAACTCCTGGTAGAGGGGAGGGAAGTTAAATTCTTGTGTGACTCAGGGGCTTCACGGACCCTGATGCATCATTCCAAGCTACCAGAAAACTCAGAATCACTGGACTACATATTATTGAAGGCAGCTAATGGACAGCTGTATTGGCAGCCACTCTCCCACAACATAGCGATAACTGACCCAGTTTCAGGGATGACCCAGAAAAGCAAAATTGTTGTTTTTACAAAATGCCCAGTGAATCTCTTGGGCAGAGACCTAATGCAGATATTTGGCATAGCCGTAGTACCAACTGTGCAGGGTATGGAGGCACAGCGACAAATGGATACTTTTGTAGTGCGACCGGAGGGTGAAACTTTTTATTGGTACAGCCAGGACTTAGTTACGACTGGTCCAGGGGCAGTAACCGAGGAACTGATTAACGTAGCCGTCAGTAAATCCCCCTCCCTTGACACTGATAAACAGCATTTGTTGCATTGCACTCTATATTACTGTAACAGACCAGGACCTGATAAAGAATATGAGCAAGAACTGTTTAAAAATCATGCTAACAGATTAGTATTACGAAATTTGTACTGGGACACAGAAGGAAACAGTGTAGTAAGCTGTTCATTGCCCCAGGAATTCCTAGCACTTTACAAATCTAATCGATTACCACATGGAAGTTTAACTAAAGATAGAAATTTGAAGTGGGTAGACCTAGGAGAAAAAGTCACAAGGTGGGAAAAGCAGACAGAGTTAGAACTTTCCGGACAGGGAGTACAAAAGCAGAAATTAAATTGGATAACACAGACACACCCAGCTGTGCACTCACAGGCAAGTGAGGATAGCTGAGTAGCACTCTTACTAGAGGAAGAGGAAAAAGCCTTACGAGACACACCAGAGACTCTCTGGTCAACAGGGAAATCAGATGTAGGACTTATTTGTACAGCAGGACCAGTTATTATCACGCCAAAATCAGCATTTAGACCTCAAAAGAGACAGTATCCCCTTAAGAAAGGATGCGGAAATAGGAATCAAACCTATAATAGCAGCCTTACTTAAGGAAGGAGTCTTAATAGAATCTCCTGATTCACCGTGTAATACACCCTTATTTCCTGTTAGGAAAGCAAACGGAGAATGGCGTATGGTCCAAAATTTACAAGCTGTAAATGACGCAGTTATACCCAGGGCACCTACGGTGCCAGACCCACACACTTTATTGAATGATTTGAAACCCCAACAAAAGTATTTTTCTGTGGTAGATATTAGCAATGCTTTTTTCTCAATAGCAATACACCCTGACAGCCAATATTGGTTTGCATTTACATTTCAGGGGAAACGGTATACATATACGAGACTACCACAGGGATATTGTGAAAGTCCAACAATATTCGCACAAGAAATGGCAAGTAACCTAGCGGGATTTATCCCACCGAAAGGTAGTCAGATTTTACTTTATGTAGACGATATTCTGCTGGCAGCCCCCACCCAGCAAGAATGCAGAGAGGATACCATAGCATTATTACAATTTTTAGCCACTCAAGGACACAAGGTAAACAAAAACAAACTGCAACTTTGGAAAAAACAGGTCAAATACCTGGGATATGTGATATCCAAAGAAGGCAGAATATTAGATGAAGACAGAAAAACAGCAATATTACAAGCACCTAAACCAACTACCAAGAAGGAAATGACGTCCTTCCTGGGTACTACTAACTTTTGTCGGAGTTGGATTCCAAACTATGCTCTGGAATCTGCTCCGCTAACTAACCTGATATTCAAAAAGCCGATGGCAGCACAAGCTTTATTACAGTGGACACCAGAAGCAGAATCAGCTTTCTGCAAACTGAAACAACTGATAGCTTCTTCCTTGGTTTTAGGATTACCAAATTATCATAAGCGATTTTTCCAAACTGTAGACTGTAAGCAAGGTTATATGACGTCAGTACTAACACAACAGCATGGGGATAGACGGCGCCCCATAGCTTATTATTCATCACAGCTAGACCCAGTGGCGCGATCCCTGCCCCACTGTGTACAAGCAGTAGTCGCAGCTGCAATGGCAGTGCAGGCTTCAGCCTCAGTAGTATTGTTCCACCCTCTCACATTGAGAGTGCCTCATGCAGTCGCAATTTTTTTACTGCAAGAAAAAGTAGCATATCTTTCTCCTGCTAGACATCTTTCCTGTATGACTATACTGTTGAGCCAACCTCATATGACAATTGAACGATGTACGACTTTGAATCCGTCAACCTTGCTTCCAACCACTGCAGATGGCAAACCACACTGTTGCCTGCAGGAGATTGAGCAAAAGACACTGCCTAGAAAAGATCTTACAGATGTTCCCTTGTATGATGCCGAGGTGACATACTATGTGGACGGCTCGTGCAGGAGGGGTCCGACAGGACAGAATCTAGTGGGTTATGCAGTAGTTTCTGATACTGAGATTTTAGAAGCAAAGTCTTTACCACACAACTTATCTGCACAAGCAGCAGAATTGATTGCTTTGACAAGGGCATGTACCTTGGCAAAGGGTAAGAGAGTGAACATTTTTACTGACAGTCAGTATGCTTTTTCTACTGTACATGTTTTTGCGCAGCAGTGGAAAAATAGAGGAATGATAACATCTACTGGTAAACCAATTAACCATGCGCAATTTATTTTAGACTTGTTAGACTATTCAGTTACCTCAGAAAGTAGCTATTTGCAAATGCGTAGCTCATACCAAGCAACAGGATAGGATTTCAAAAGGTAATGCGAGGGCTGATACAGCTGCAAAACAAGCAGCTTCAGAAGTTTTTCTTTTGAGTGAGGAATTAGAACCGTCTGAGATTTTAGACTTAGAAATGTTAACAACGATGCAGACACTTACTACAAATGTAGAAAAACAGAAGTGGATAAAACGAGGAGCAATCCTTGAGAAAGGACTGTACATCTCCAAAGAAAAGAAACCGATTTTACCATCTAACTTGTTTAGATATGCAGCTTTGTTGAGCCATGGGCAGTGCCATGTCTCAACAGGGGGGATGGTACAGTTAGTGAATCGAGTGTTTACGACATATGGATTTACAAACTACACAAAAAATTTTTGTGCAGCATGCCATGTTTGTAACAAGCTTCATGCACAAGGGGCATTGAAACCTAAGCAAGGGAGTTTCCCTATACCACCGTATCCGTTCCATACTATTTGTATGGATTTTATAGAACTGAACAAATGTGAAAATAAGAAGTACTGCCTTGTCATTATAGATATGTTTTCCAAATCGGTGGAAGCTTTTCCAACTAAAAATCCAGATGCAAAAGTCCTTGTTAAAGAAATTATTCCTAGATTTGGCATACCGGGAAAGATTTATATTGACAATGGTACACACTTTGTAAATCAAACTATACAACAACTTAGCCGATATTTCGGGATTTCTCTGAAAAATCATTGCGCATACCACCCCCAATCTGCAGGGTTAGTAGAGAGGCATAATGGGGTTTTGAAAAATAAGCTTAGGAAATTGATTAGTGAGACACAAAATAACTGGGTGCACTGTTGAGCATGAGAACTGTTCCAAATGCAAAAGGGTTAACTCCTTTTGAAGTTCTGTTTGGGAGGGCATATTATACACCTCAATGGAAACCTCTCATGCCTGCAGAGCAGGAGGCTGACAGTTCACTTGCAGAGAGTATATGAGGTGATTTTTGAATAACAAGCTTTTGCAGTTTAATTCTGTTTCAGATAAAGAACAAACCACAAACCATCGGAAGCAGTAATAGCCCCAGGCACGTGGACCTGGGTGAAGGTTGTGAAGAGAAAGAATAGGAGTTCTCCGAAGTGGGAAGGACCGTACCAGGTACTGCTGTCAACACCGACTGCAGTCAAGATCGCAGAGCGAGCATCCTGGATTCATCTGACACATTGTAAACTGGTTAAGAACTTTGAACTGGACAAAAACCCTGTTACTGTTGTACAATGAGAACGAAATGACCAGGTATAGAGCAAACAGAAATGCAGAACAACCTCAGAAAACTTGCATAATTATTCTGATAGCTATACTGATAACATTGATCTTTTTGTTGTGGACTTTCCTTTTCCCAGCCACAAAAGTTGAACTGATTAAACGTGATGAGCCGATCATAGACTGGCACCCAAATTTTAACACTTATCAGGCAATTACATGTGTGTATGCTGAGATTTTTAATGTTTCAAACTGCTGGATTTGCACAGCCATACCAACAGCATACGGGGGGTTATTAATGACTGCAATCCCCCTAGGGGTCAGTGAGACCTGGGAAAACTTGATTTATGACACCGTAGCTATTAAAGCATATGATAAGGTAGCACTGTATTTGCCTGTGACACAAAAGGGAATTGTATGTTTCTATAAGAATGACACAATTCAAGTGGGTTGGAGCAGGTGCAATGTGACTGTACATTACAAATGTTATACCAAAGCAGACAAAATGGGTACAGCTTGTAATTCAAATTTTGACTCATTTCTTGAGTCTATGCATAAGACTATTGAACAAGTGCAACGTAATCCTGTACTTTTTAAACAACTATCTATAATAGATAGGAAAATGTTTCATGCAGGGCAGCCATTTCGTAACAAAGTAACTACTAAGGTAGAGGATTGTTATTTTGTGTGTGGTAAAAAAGCATATAAATGGTTACCTGAGAATTGGTCCGGCAGTTGTTTTTTGGGGTACCTGGTCCCGGCCATACGACACACTGCAGTTTTGCCTCAGGGAAATATTTGAAAAACCCGAGATGTAGCCAAGAAAGCTGTCAGGAAGCCTGAAAATCCAGTGGGACAGATCGAGGCAGGCTGGAAAGACCATCATACCGTGGGTACCAAGCTGACGCACATGGACTTGAGTGATGCTGTCATATCGTGGGCAGGCATATTACCTGCATATGGCGCAGTGAAAACGATTTGGGAGCTGTGAAAACTGTCTAAACTTCTCGAAGTAATGAGTAATGCAACTTTTTCTGCTCTTGAATTGATAACTGATGAACTGAATACTATGAGAACTGTAGTGCTCCAGAACCGAATGGCTCTTGACTTCACCCTAGCGGCAAGAGGTGGTATGTGCGCTTTAATCAAAGAAGAGTGCTGTGCGTATATACCTGATTATCAACATGAGATAAACGATCACCTTGAGGTGATACAGCAAGTGTCGGCCATGACCAAACCAGGCCCAAACCCTCTGACGGACTTTTTCCATAATTTGTTTGGGGGGGGTGGGGTTCCATCCTAATGAACATCCTGATTTCCATTTGTGTGGGATTACTCCTATTAGGAGCATGTATTTGTTGTGGTATTCCCTGCATGAAAAAGTTAATCAAAGAATTTATAGACATATCAGTTTTTGAGACTTTGTATCAAAGTACTGAAATTAAAGAATTGCTAGAATGTGAAACACTTTCATAAGTTTAAACTGAATGACTTAACTGCATATCCTGAATGGACGAGGTTAGAAAAAGAAGCAAACTGTTTATTCTTTTGAAAATAGAATTAAAAAGTATTAACAGGGGGGAAATGTTAGAAAAATATGTATTAATGTGTGTATGCTTAATGCTAATTAGAAACTAAATAAGTTAACATGTTTTTCATTCTATTTTATATGCACTGTTTTATATGCAGTTGAGTTTCATATGAGACTGAAAAGATGCTTTTTGAAACTGCAGTGTGCTTTCTGAAACTTGCAAGATGCCCTCTGACCTAGTAATTGCTAGCACAGCAATATTCATGTCTATGCCTTTTGGAAAATGTACTTGAGAAGCAGGTGATTATCTGCTAGGTCAGGAAGCAAAGAATGAACAATGCTATATTCTGTATTGTAATGATTTTGAACAATCAGCTCTGTTCGAAGTATGAGAACACGCACAGCTGCAGAAGTTAGAGATAACATAGACAAAGGACTGTTAGAGAAATGAACTGCAATCTATACTTGCTTTGTGCTTGAATTAGCCATAGTACCTTGAATGGTAACATTGCATATATCTAACCGGTGGTAGCCAAGGCCACGTTGTTTTTTCTTAGGAAGTTTCTCACAAAAATTGATAGTACAAGCAGAAAATCATATACAAAATGATGATGTTAAAACTTGTGATTTACTACGTCAGCTTGGTAGGCAATGTCTTATTAGAAAATGTATAAAAATGCTTGCATTTCCTGGTTCTAGTCAGACAAACTCTGTATTAGCACGTTTTTGTCTCCTTGCTGCAAGATTAAAGTGCCTTAACCTGAACCTACCGTGTATTGATCATTTTTAAAGTATATTTTTCCTTTGACAGAGTACAACAGTACAAATTATTTATATACATAGTATGAGCAGAAGAGTGCAAATTAATTACCTATATAGTATGAGCACAACAGTACAAATTAATTACCTACATATTATGAGTACAACAGTGCAAATGAATTACCTACATAGTATGAGCACGACAGTGCAAATTAATTACCTACATAGTATGAGCACAGCAGTACAAATTAATTACTTACATAGTATGAGCACAGCAGTGCAAATTAACTACCTACATAGTATAAGCACAGCAGTGCAAATTAATTACCTACATAGTATAAGCACAGCAGTGCAAATTAATTACCTACATAGTATGAGCACAACAGTACAAATTATTTATATACATAGTATGAGCACAACAGTACAAATTATTTATATACATAGTATGAGCACAACAGTACAAATTTATTACTAACATAGTATGAGCACAGCAGTACAAATTAATTACCTACATAGTATGAGCACAGCAGTACAAATTAATTACCTACATAGTATGAGCACAGCAGTACAAATTAATTGCTTACATAGTATGAGCACAACAGTGCAAATTATTTATATACATAGTATGAGCACAACAGTACAAATTAATTACCTACATAGTATGAGCACAACAGTACAAATGAATTACCTACATAGTATGATCACAGCAGTACAAATTATTTATATACATAGTATGAGCACAGCAGTACAAATAATTACCTACATAGTATGAGCACAACAGTACAAATTCATTACTAACATAGTATGAGCACAACAGTACAAATTAATTACCTACATGGTATGAGCACAGCAGTACAAATTAATTGCCTACATAGTATGAGCACAGCAGTACAAATTAATTACCTACATAGTATGAGCACAACAGTACAAATTAATTACCTACATAGTATGTGCACAGCAGTACAAATTAATTACCTACATAGTATGAGCACAGCAGTACAAATTAATTACTAACATAGCATGAACACAACAGTACAAATTCATTACTAACATAGTATGAGCACAACAGTACACATTAATTACCTACATAGTATGAGCACAACAGTACAAATTCATTACTCACATAGTATGAGCACAACAGTACACATTAATTACCTACATAGTATGAGCACAACAGTACAAATTAATTACCTACATAGTATGAGCACAACAGTACAAATTAATTACCTACATAGTATGAGCACAACAGTACAAATTAATTACCTACATAGTATGAGCACAACAGTACAAATTAATTACCTACATAGTATGAGCACAACAGTACACATTAATTACCGACATAGTATGAGCACAACAGTACAAATTAATTACCTACATAGTATGAGCACAACAGTACAAATTAATTACCTACATAGTATGAGCACAGCAGTACAAATTATTTATATACATAGTATGAGCACAGCATTACAAATTAATTACCTATATAGTATGAGCACAGCAGTACAAATTAATTACTTACATAGTATTAGCACAACAGTACAAATTAATTACCTACATAGTATTACCACAACAGTACAAATTAATTACCTACATAGTATGAGCACAACAGTACAAATTAATTACTGACAGTATGAGCACAACAGTACAAATTAATTACCTACATAGTATGAGCAGCACAACAGTACAAATTATTTACATGCATAATACACATCTATGTTTGTTCATGGAGTTTGTACAGATAGTGCCAGATGTGAGAATATTAATTGTTGGAGATCTGAAGTCTTCAGCAGCTGAAATTTAGCAAGACAGAGTGACCACATGCAGTTATTCATAGTAGGTGAGAGGCTGGAAAAGCTATACAACTATTGAGATGGAGTAAAGTAGGGTTATAGTGGAAGGAGTCAGGTTGGGGGGGTGTTATTTTGGCACATGTACAGTACCAGAGAGATGATGTGTGAGGGACTTCTTAAAGAGAGCAGGATTGCTGATTGTTCAGATCAATTATGTGAGATTATTCCATAGTCCTGAGACAGTGAAAGAGTACAGCATTTTGCCAGCTGAGAGATTTGTTTTTAAAACTTTCATCAACAGTTTGTTTTCAGATCTAAGAGGTTGGTTAGGATGATGCATAGTAAGGAGGCGAGAGAAGGGCAATTTGTTGGTTTCTATATAAGTTTATGTGCAATAGTTAATTGTAGATAAGTGAGGTAGTGTGGAAGTTCAAGCCAGTTTAGTTGACATACAGATGAGCAGTGGTAGGCTGAAACTTTTGCATTTGTTACAGATTTAACATCCTTATTGTAGCATGAGTCAAGTTTGGTTTTCAGGGAGGACTGGATATTGGTAAGGATGTGGGGTGCCATATAAGAGAGATGGTAGCAGAAAGGAAGAGGTTAGAGCCTTTTTTGCAGTAAAATTAAGAAAATAGTTGTCTGTATAAAGGATACTTAGTTTTTTTATGTGTTTTTTTGATGTTGCTCTGGATATGGAGGTAGATTTAGATTTTCATCAATGATGACACCTAGCAGTTTAGTACTTGGAACAACTTCGATGATAGTGTTTTGTGAGTGGACAGAGAATCCATTCTTGTTAAGAGGGATAGCTTTTTGGGGGGCGAATATTAAGAGTTTAGTTTTATTGAGGTTTAGAGCAAGATGGTTATTTGACATCTAAGTTTTGGTTGACGTAAAGGCTTCTTGAGTAAGAAGTTGCAACGCAGTCACGGATGTGGCAGTGCAGATTATTGTAGAATCATCTGCATATTGGATAACAGTGTGTTGGGTAAGAGTGGTATGGAAATTGTTGATAAATGTGCTAAATAGGAGGGGATCCAATATGGATCCTTGGGTACAACTGTAGTTGTGTTGAGGAAAGGTAAGAAGGAATGTTGCCATATAGTGGATACTTGCCTGTTGGTGAGATGGGGTGAGATACCCAAGCTGGAGAGTTTGGTGAGCAGAAGGGAATGGGAGACTGTATCGAAGGCCTTTGATAGGTCAAGGAAGAGTGAGGAGACCATGTAACCAGCATCACAAGCCCTATTTACTATATCCATAAAGGAAATGAGAGCTGTGCAGGTACAATACCCTGGCCTAAAGCTGTGCTTAGTGGGGGAAACATTTGTTTTTTAACCAGATACATAAGGAGCTGAATGTGAATACATATTTCTTATATTTTGGAGATGGGATTTTTTTTCTTACATTCAGTGTATCCCTTTTATATACCATTACTGGTATGTTCATAGCTATATCTCCTTTTTCCATTTAATGTTTTCTTTACACTTTTCATTGAACTCTTGTTGGTACTTTTTCCTCCCTTGCCCTTATTTCTACCTAACCTTATTAAAAAAAAAACTCTCTACAATCTATTTTTCTTCTCTCTTATTTTTGAAGATGTCTGAAAAAGGCCCTTTGGAGTTTAACAAATGTAAAAAATGTGGTCATAAACTTCCGCACCGACGCACATGATTTATGTGTTTATTGCCTGGGCCCAGACCACCAGAACAGATTGTTCTATTTGTAAGTATTAACCCATGGGCTATCACAGATCATAAGAGCAAATTGATATTAAATAATTTTGTTACCTTCTGCCTTTTCTGAAGCAATTACTGGGGCTCAGCCCCCAAGGCTATTTCTAAGGAGAATTCAAAAAAGTCACCAAGACCATCTGGATCTTCCACTCTGTCATCGATGGAACCTCAAAAAAAAAAAAAAGAGGCATAGCACAGATCTGAAGGCTTCCGTATTGAAGCCGGCTTCTGGATCTCCAAAAACGTCTTTACATCCGAGTTCATCTGATCCTCCTGAGAACTTGATATTTTCCAACCATTGACCTGAGTCCCATCTCCATTTTTGAAAGACTGCATTCAAAATCTCCTTTAGCCTCTTGTTCTTTCAGGAGTCTCACCAAAGGCAATGTGGATAGGATGATGAGGAGATTTCTCACAGTACAGATACAGATGGGGGTCCTCCCAGCTCCTACCCCTTCAGATCAGGAAACCTTGGCTTACCCACTACCTCTTCAGTATCAGCTTCCTCTTCTTTGATCCAGCAGTCAGTTTCAGAGCCCTTGGATCCAAGTTTGCCAAGACTGCCTGGGTCAGATCCAATGATGTTTTTATCCTCAGACCTGAAGATTTCTCTGAGTGCTTTGGCAATGATGAGTTCAGAGCCAAATGGCTCTCAGCCATAATGTCCCTGCCAGAACTGAGGTGTTGGAGCTGACTCTGAAATTGTTGGAGCCATCTCGGCCCCTCGGGTCTCAGCTGTCAACAGCTCGGCTCCAACCTCTGCCTCAGGTGGAATGTCTTTTGGGCAGACGAAGCTGATGGGTTGGAAGTGTATCTTCATGGTTGCATTGGCTTCCTTCTCCCTGGGACATTCTGCTTTTGAGGTGTGGAGACAGTTCTTTGCTGCAGCAGGATGCACGGTCACTTCCCCCTTGGATTACCCTTTAGTATCTCCTGTGTTTCTGCACCTTGGGCCTCAACATTTGACTCCACAGTGACAAGCAGCCCAAACTGTCCAGGCTACCCAGCAGGGTATCACCACCTCTTCTGGTACTTCTCTGGAGCATCCCACCAAAGAAATACCTCAGAAGACAAACTGCAAAAAGAGGCACTTGGATTCCCCAAATGAATCTATTACTGAAGATACAGATTTTAATTAAGGGGAAGGATTCCCAAGATCACCACCCAAAGATGTCTCATTTGGAGACATCCTAGAGATCCTTAAAGGGGTGGTTGGTCCTCCGACAATTCGTCTCCAGAGGAATTGGTATTCCTGGAGGAGTTTGGATCTGGCCCATCAACCTCCTGTATGACTCTGCCTGCTAATCATCTCATTGATTTAATCTGTAAACAGGCGTGGAAAAGGAGCCTGACTCGGTTGACCCTATCTGCAAGACACCAGATCTTATTTGGCACCACCTGCAGGAAGAGAGTTTTGAAGTAAGGGAATACTTGTAGATGCTAGGGTTGTGGCAGCGGCCACTGAGAAGAAACTTGCAGAAGAGAGTTCCACAGTCAACCCTCCTAACAGAAACTCTAGGGTTTTTGGACAGATTCAGTAAGCATGTCTATGCTTCATTGACTTTTGCCCTCAGATCGCTGAACTACCTGGCACACTTTACAAGACTCCAGAGGGACTCGATTAAAGAACTGTCAAAATCCCTTTCTAGGACCAGTACTGCTGAGACTCCGGTTTTTGTGGCCTAACAGTTGGCAGCCCTTCAGTCCATTTCCAGTTCTTCCATGAGGCTTATCTCTCATGCAGCTGAAGGTACCTCAAGGGCAGCGGATTCAGGCATTTCCTTTAGGAGGCATGCCTGTATGCACTTGTGTGACTTTGCAGAGCCCTTCAGGTCTTCTTTTGTCAGTGCCCCTTTTGACGGAGCCTCTTCATTTGGCCCCAAAGTGAAGGACACATTCTCCAGGTGCGAGCAGGATGGAAAGACCCCCTCTTTAGTGGGAGTATGTTTTCAACCTCCTCCCAAAAGTCTTTCAATAGGAACCAATGGGGAAGACAAAAAATGTGGTTCATAAAATCCAAGGGTCCTTTCCAAGATCCACAAATTGATAGCTCCCTGTCAAGCAGAGGGGCAATTCAAATGGAAGAAGTCACCCAAGCGGCAGAGATGACTTGCAAAACCAAGGGTCCAGAGATTCTTTTTCTGACAGACCATATCAGTACTCCTGAAAGTAGGCCCGAATGTCCCCCTCTGGAGGCAATCGGGGGTTATTTATCTCTGCACTAGAGAGCCTGGCTAGACATGACAAAAGATTCTTGAGTGCAGAAGATTATTTCCAGAGGTTTTATAATTCCCTTTTCCCTTTCTGACCCATCCTCTTGCAAATTTATCGATGTTCCACCCAATCAGAGGATAACAGCAGCACTAGAAATACAAAAGTTGCTAAAACAAAGTTGTTTAGGCGGTCCCACCAGACCAAATAGAATCCAGAACTTACTCAAGATTCTTTTTAGTGCTAAAGAAAACAGGGGAGTGGAGGCCAATTTTGGATATCACCATCTTGAACAAATCAGTTCGACACACAAAGTTTCACATGGTCATGGTTCAGTCCATTTTGCTCTTTTTGGGAAAGGATGATTGGATGTGCTAGACAGACCTTCAAGACACATATTAACACAAAAATGAACAGACAGTCCAGAAGGTACTTAAGCTTCCAGCTGGGAGCCAGTTGTTACCAGTTCAGAGCCCTGCCCTTTGGTGTCACTACAGCCACCAGGTTGTTCACCAAATGCATGGCAGTGGTAGCATCTCACTTGAGACTGCAGGGATTTCAAGTGTTTCCATATCCAGATGGACTGGCTCATTATGGCCCCGACCAGGCATCTACTCAAGAGTAAGAGATCCGGTACTCCAAACTTGTTCTCTTCTAGGAATTACCATAAATACAGCAAATCTCAGGAACTTCTGAGATATTGGTGTTTATAGGAACAATTTTCAACACAGTATCAGTAACAGCTTCTTTTCCTCTTGGAAGAGTACAGACTATCAGATTCCTGGTCAAGAAGATAATTTGCAGTGCAACAATTTCAACATGATTGATTCTACAAGCCCTAGAGTCAATGTCAGTGGCCATAAGTTTTGTTCCTGTAGTGAGATTCTATATGAGGATTCTTCAGTGGATGCTAGCAACTCAGTGGGTAATTCTTCATCAACACATCAGTCCAAATAAAAATCACTCAAGCATGCAAAAGATATCTTTGGTGGTGGATTCAATCAGATCCATCCTTTCATTCTCCCTCAGCTCAAGGCCATAGTGACCATGGACGCATCCCATATTGGGTGGGGATACTTCCTGGGGAAAACTGTCCAAGGCACTTGATCCCCCAAAGAGGCTAACATGCATGGCAACATCCTACAAATGAGAGCAGTGGTCTTAGTGTTGTAAGAATTCCAAGACTCTCTCCCTTCAGGGACAATTGTGATTCAGATGGACAATATGTTGGTAGTCTGGCATATAAACCAGGAGGAACCAGGTCTTATTCCTTGTGCCAAGAAGCCCTCAGAGTGTGGCAGTGGGCGATCTCTTCCAACTGCTTTATGATAGCAATGCACACCTCATGGAAGACCAGCATGATAGACAAACTGAGCAGGTCCATTATACTACCTTTGAGTGGTTCCTCAAGAAAGTGACAGAAATAATTTTCCATCAATGGGGCCAGGCTTGCTGCAATCTTTTTACTTCTCCCCCAAACAAGTGCAGCAGCTTCTCTGCCCTGATACCTCCTCTGGGGAATCACCAAGGGACATTCTGCTCCACAATTGATCCTCCCGGTCTCCTCTATGCTTACCCCCCTGACTCCCTTGATCCCCAAATTTCTGCAGAAAGCTCCCAGGTCGAAGAGCAAAGTCATCCTCATTGCACCTTACTGGTCTTGACAAATTTGTTTCCCTTTTCTTTGGCCTCATCTTCTTTACCCATCTTGGACTTCCTGTCTCCCCTTAACAGGCATTGATTCAGCTGGATATCTCAAACCTCAAGCTTACAGTGTGTTTCTCCACTTCCTCTAATAGCTAAACAGCTTATGCTCTCTTCTCCTGTCCATTATATACTTTTTTCTACCCATAAAGCTTCTATGAGGAAACTTTACAGAAGCAAATGGAAGAGTTTTTTTGGGGGGGCACATCAGAAACATAGCAACGCTTTTTCAGTTCTTGTGCAGGGTCTTTTTGAATTTTTGGCAACAATTATTAATGAAGGAGCTAGCTCCTCAACCATTGGAGTCCAATTGGCAGCAATATCCAATTTCCATACTGGTTTTGAGAATTCTTCTCTGGCTTCATTTAAGCTTTGTAAGGCTTCTTGAGAGGCACTCTTTTATTAAGACCACATTATAAAGACTCTACTCCACCATTTGATTTGAATTTAATACTGCAGATCTTAACTCGTTCCCCCTTTAAACCAGCAGCAAAATGTGATCTTAAATTTCTGAGCTGGAAAACTGTCTTTCCAGTGGCCATTATCTCTGGTAGAAAAATTTCTGAACTATATGGATAGAGTAACATTATGAATCAGCCCTCCTTCCTTCCTTCCTAAGGTGGTGTCAGAATCCAACATCAACTAGTCTATTAATCTGCCTGTCTTTCCAAAAATTTGAAAACAAAGGACAATATGAGTTGCCCTTGGTAGATGTTCATAGTTACATTTCTACTTAAACAGGACAAAAGAATTTAGAAAATCTGATCAACTATTTGCCTCTTTTGTGGATGCAAAATTAGGTAAATCAGTTAAGTAATTTTGGCAAGAAGGTTACCAGCTATATATCTTTTGTTTACAATAAATTGGGTATTTCATTACCAAAACCTTTAACAGCCCACTTGACTAGATCCATGACAACTTCATCAGTGTTTTTATCAAGGCATTCCATGGATGACCTTATGCAGCTGCAACTTGGGCTAATCCTCATACCTTTATTGATCATTACAAACTTTATCTGGTCTCAGCCTTTGGCTCAACTAATCTCAGGAATATCCTTTCCTTAGAGTTCACCTGGGATTTCGGGTAGCTGGGGACTCTGCCCAAATGTTGAGGAATGAATGAAAACTTACTACATCAGATAAAGAAGTTATGTGAGAAAACACAACAAACAGTCCTGGATAAGGAGCCCTCTCAGATCCAATATCAAAAGTCAAAAAAACAGATAGGGCTCAATCAGACTTCAAAACAGTTACATTTCAAAAAAACACTCTTAAATGTAGACACCAATACAAAGCACCCAATCAACATCATAACATCATCACATGTTTAGATAAAATAAAGGCATACATCATAGAATATGATATATATATATATATATATATATATATATATATATATATATATATATCATTGAGCCCTCATCCTTTATAGTACATTAAACCTAAAAGAGTGTGATGTCCCTACACTTAATATGTGTCTAGCTAAGGCATTGTGATCATCCTCCTTGTTGATGGCATATACATGTTAGACTTCTGAAAACACGCACATGCCTGGCAGACAGCCAGATAAACTAAATCTCTTGACTTACAATCAGCATAGAGGTCAAAATTAAAAGAATTTCTCATATCTGGATGTATAAAAACATTATTTCATGACATATATGTGCATTGATGACACCCTTGTCATTGTCCTCATATGGTGTGATAGATGATGAACTGTATAAATATTTGTTGGTTGATTCACCATTGGTTCCTTCATTTAGAGGACTCCCCAAGATCCACAAAACTTTGGTTTGCCCACCAATGAGACCCATTGTTTCTGGTGGTGGGTGGCTTATGGAGCTGGCACACGAACATGCCTCTGGAGGGATAGATTCATCACCCAAAGACTCCCTATGCTGTGGAACAAAATCCCGGTACATGTGAGGCAGAGCACCTCACTGGCCTTGTTCAAGAGAAACCTTGACCAATGGATGGATTACCTCAGTGTCACAGAGGCACAGCTTGTAAATGCCCTCGGGCAGATAGCCTAGTATGAACCTATGAACCTATGAACCTATATATATTGAGAAACATCTTAGACCGATAGTCAATGATACGATAACTATACTTAAGGATACACAACAGTTTTTGGAGGATTATGGTGCATATCTTTCTGCACACAATACAACTGATGATGAGTTGTTAGTCACAATAGATGTGGTATCCTTGTTTACTACCATACCTAATGATGTAGGGATGGAATATCTAAGGTTATACCTTATCGAGAAAGGAGTCCACAGGGATCTGGTTATTAAAATCAGTATTTTACTTGATTTGGTACTTAATAATAATGTATTCATGTATAATGACATCTATTACTTACAAAGAAAAGGGGTTGCAATGGGCACCCCTTTGTACTCGTATACAACCTGCTTGTGTTGGCATACTGGGAGAATACATATGTCACATCCAACATGAACTATGCTAACAACATCAAGTTCTACATTGTGGATAATGTGTTTTTGTATGGGATGGGACTATGGATGGGTTAACTGAATTTATTGAATATATAAATGCTAATGATGTGATTGATTTCTAGATGTACAGATATCAAAGAGAAGGGTGATACATTCAGAAATGTACAGGAAATCTTGTTGGAGAAATGGTATTTTACATAGTAGCATCCACAACATATTTATGGCAATATAGTAGAGAGCCAGACCCTGCAATCTCTCGTTTGACTACAGAAGATGAGGTTTTGATTGTAAACAGGGGATGAAGGATGCTAGGCCCATCTTAGCAAGAGGTTATAATGAGAAAGAAGTAGAACATCTATTGTAATACCGACTTGATGAGGAGAGGCAAGGGCAAACCATATTTATATAGACACCAAGGCTGTGATATTGCTGAAGTTAACAGAGGACATCATACAGCTATTAATAGGATCACAATTCCTTATTCCAATAAGAATATGAAAATAAAGGATATTATAAACAAGAACTGGAGTATCCTTACCACTGATGATACTATTTCTGAAATAGTAGGTAATAAACCTAGGTTCAGTTATAGGAATATGAAATCTCTGAAGAGGTTACTTTGTTATAAGGACAATGACAAGGGAGTGACTATATCAAATAGGAAGGGTACATTGAGGGTGTCATCAATGCACATATATGTCAGGAAATAATGTTTTCATACATCCAGATACGGGAAATTCTTTTAATTTTGACCTCTATGCTGATTGTAAGTCAAGAGATTTAGTTTATCTGGCTGTCTGCCAGGCATGTGTTCGTTTTTTATGTGTAGGTAAGACGAAGAAGTCTCTCAGGTGTGTGTGAGGAACATGTATATGCCAACAACAAGGAGGATGATCACAATGCCTTAGCTAGACACATATTAAGTGTAGGGACATCACACTTTTAGGTTTAATGTACTACAGTTAGTGAAAAGATTAGGGAATATAAAAAATCAAATGGAAGAATGTGAGAATAGATGAATCATCAGGTTACAGGCATATAAAGGACGAGGGCTCAATGAGAAGGTTAGTTTAAAACCTTTTCTACTTATAAACATTGATTTTTTGGATTTTCTTGATTCTGCTATTTTTATTTCTATTTTTATTGATATTATATATATATATATATATATATATATATATATATATATATATATATATATATATATATATTTGTTGAAATGTTATGTTTGTTTTTATATTTTAGGAAGGCACATTATGTTTATTATGATAGAGATATATTCTATGATGTATGCCTTTATTTTTAAGTGATCTAAACATGTGGTGATGTTCTGATGTTGATTGCGTGCTTTTGTATTGTGTCTACATTTAAGAGTTTTTGAAATGTAACTGTTTTGAAGTCTGATGAATTTTGACCAAAGAAGTTATGTATTCACCATAACGTTCCATTTGTGTTGTCCATTTTCATTCTTCAACTCTTGTCCCGACTCCCACCAACCCCCAACCATTCAACAATCATTTCTGGAAGAACAATTGAGCTCCAGAGAATGGCTTTCTATAGCCAGAAGGTGACAGTAATATTTCTTTTTCTTCTTATCTAGGAAACAAGATCTCAGGTATGTTAGAGGTCGGAGCATTGTGGGAGACGCTCGAGGGCTTTATGGGTCACCAAGAGCTATAGTAATGGCCGAGTCTGATCTGAGGATCAGATCTGAAGACAAATGCTGAGGAAGAATGAACATGGACAACACAGATGGAATGGTATGGTGAGTACATAACTGCTTATGTGAAGTTGTCCTATGTCACCTTCATTCTTACTGATGGGTTTGGAGCCAGACCTCGGCTCCGATTCGGCCAAATGTAAAAGCTTGAAGTCTTCAACCAGCTCGTGGCCTACTCTCCCTATCCCATGATGCACTGGTGCTTCCCCCAGATCTCGTTTGCCGCTGCAACGGATCTGGCAATTCCCCAGTTCTGGCCAGTGAATATTTGAATTCTTTTTCATATTTATCTTTGAACTTCTTATTTTTAGCTATACATGCATTTCTTAGGATAGTATAGACTTGGATAACCTGTTGTTGCACTTCGCGTTGTTGCTAGTGCTTATTTTCTTCTGCCTTTTTGTGGCTGTTTGTAGGCCTTGTTAATCTCCCTTTTCCCTTAATAGTTAGTTATGACTAGTGCTTTAAATTAGTGTGCAATGTGTTTATGTGTGTGTATATATATATATATATATATATATATATATATATATATATATATATAAAACCATGTGTGAACATTTATATAAATAGTTTAGATAAATAGTTGTGTGTGTGTGTGTTACAATTTTTACATCCCCTTTTTTCAGATAGCCTGTTTAAGTTAGAAGGCTACTCCTTTTGGTTTAAGCTCATTTCAATTATTGAGCTTTTTTTCTTGTGTTTGGGTGGTGGTGTTTTTTCTTCAAGATGTCTCAAGACAAAGACAGGGAGGCTAAACAGTCCAAACATTCAGGGTTCAAGAAAGACCCTAAATGTGGACAGAAAATGTCAATTACTGATGGGCACACGGATTGTGTGTGTTGTTTAGGTGCATTACATCTACAGGACACATGTTCCATCTGTCACTCCTTTAGTTCCTGGGTCTTACAAGAAAGGAAGAACAAGCTCATTGTTAGGGGATTGTTTAAGTCTTAGTTTCAAGAGTCACTAGATCAAGGTAAACCTGGTCAGTCAAAATCTTCAAAGAGATCTTCGACTAACGGATCCTCTGATCCGGAAAGATCTCCCTCATCTAGTAAGTCGAAATCAGACAAGTCTTCAACCTTGGCACCACTGACCTCGGAGCCGATGGTTGTTGCAATGAGGAGCCGGTCCCTGGTACTGGAACTAGTTACTCCCATTTTGAAGTCTCAAAATCTGCAATTACTAGCTTCTTCGGCCCCATCATCTTGGTCCTCCAGAAGCTTATCTGACAAGGACATGAATCATGTGGTGCAGAAGCTGCTGCAGACACTGGCATTAGCCAAACTTTTGTTGGGGCCAACCCTTCAGGCTTCGGAACTGACCAACTCCCCCCTCCCCTCTACATCTGCTCCTCCTATGATCCGACTCAAGGTTTCAGAGCCAGAATGCTCGGAACTGATGATAATGGAGCCATCTGTGCTGAGACCTGCTCCAGGGCTTTCGATTCTGACTTCTCAGACTACTTTGGTGCCAACCAAGGAGTCTAGGGGCTGGCACTCACCGGTTGGGTCCGGGGAAGAGAGTCAAACTGATTTTTTGGGCCCGACTTTGCCTCTTGGGGTTTCGGCGTGGGTGAGTTCGGCGCCTACCTCTGGCTTGGAGCCCACCATCTTGGTGCCTAGGGAATCCAGTTTCTTCAGATCCAGGGGTTACTTTGCATCGGGGCTGTGGGCCCTTCGATGCCATGAGGAGAGTTTTGTCTCCACAGACAACCACTTCCATCAGGACCAGTAGCTTCTTCCCCTAAAGCACTGGTGTCTACTTCTGCATCACAGGTTCTACAGAAGTGTAGAGATCCAGAGCCTCAGGACACCCCATTGGGTGGCTCTGCTCTTCCAAGAGCTCACCAGAAGCTCCCACTAAGGAGGTTTCTAGAAAGAAGCTATGTAAGAGGGGAAGTATCTGGACTCCCCTCAGGAATCCATCACTTCAGACACTGACTTGAATGATTCAGAAGGTTCCCCACAGTCACCCTCAGAAGATATCTCCTTCACAGATATCTTGGAGATTCTGAAACAGAGGGGTGATTGGCAGCCCATCAGACCTACTGATGACGAGTCAGTCTACTTGAAGGCTTTTGGGTCTCAGGCTTCCGCCTGTTGTGCGTCTTCACCTTTTGACAAACTCATGGACTTTGTTTGCGAAAGGAGTGGGAGTCTCCAGATACAGTGGAACCTGTCCCTAGGAGGCCTAATAAATGTATTACCTCGCCAAAGGACAAGACTTTTCTCACCAAGGGAGTCCCTGTTGATGCCATAGTGGTGGCGGTGCCCACCAAGAGGGAATTATCTGAAATTTCAACATCGGTCCATCCACCGAATAAAGATTTGAGAGTCATATACAATATGGAAAGCGCATGTTGACTTCAGCAACTTTTGCTCTTAGGTCACTGAATTATCTTACGCATTTCACTAAATTGCAAAGAGATCTCCTAAAAGAGCTGGGAGATACTCTACAGGATTCAATAGCTGCGGGGGTCTCAGATAAAATATCTTCACAGCTATCCACCCTCAATTCCCTAACAAACTCATCCATGTGTCTGCTTTTGTACACAGCTGATGGAGTGAGCAGAGCTGCGGGTACAGGAATTGCTCTTAGGAGACATTCCTGGATGCGCTTATGTTCTTTTGCGGAGCCCTTTAAGTCATCCTTTATCAACACCCCGTTTGATGGCTCATCCCTTTTTGGACCCAAAATGAAAGAGACACTTACCAGGTGTGAACAAGATGGAAAGACTCTGTCTGCCGTCGGAGTCCGTTTTTTCACACCTACCAGACCTTACCCCAAAGGTCAGAAAGGAGGAAAGATGTGGTTCCGTAAAACTCAAGGAGCCTTTCAGGACACATGTGGTGACCCCCCCCCCTCCAGAGGCAGAGGAGGGGGCAATAATGGAAGATGCCATCCACACAGCAGAGGAGGTCCGCAGAACCAAGGTGACAGCGATCAGTTTTTTGGGAAGCCCTATCATTGCGAGGACGCCCGCCTGTCCATGTCTGGAGGCAGTCAGGGGATGCTTATCTTTGTACCCAGACGCCTGGCTAAAAATGAAAGACAGTTGGGTACAAAGCATCATATCCAGAGGTTACTTCATTCCCTTTACCATCCTACCGCCTTCAATAAGAAAAATCCCAGACATTCCACCCAGTCATAGAAATTCAAAGGTTGCCACAAAAAATAGTCATCCAGCCAGTCGCTGCAGACTAGATAGGATCTGGAACTTACTCAAGGTTCTTTTTAGTTCCAAAGAAAACAGTGGACTGGAGGCCCATTTTGAATCTCAGCAGATTAAACAAATCTGTGAAGAAGACAAAGTTCCAGATGGTTACACTGCAGTTGACACTTCCTTTTCTAGGAAAAGACAATTGGATGTGGTCGATAGATGTCCAGGATGCGTACTACCACATAAAAATGGACAGACCATCCAGAGATCACCTGCGCTATTGGCTGGGGGCCAGTTACTACCAAATTCAAGCACTGCCCTTTGGTCTCACAACAGTGTTCACCAAATACATGGCAGTAGTCATGGCTCACCTGAGATGTTTGGGATTCCAGGTGTTTCCATACTTAGACGACTGGCTCCTAACCTCCACCACCAGACATCAGCTCATTCAAGCAAGGGACACTACTATCTATGCTGTCAACTCGGGATTACCATAAATTTAGAAATATCTGCCTTACTGCCATCGCAACATACCGTTTTTATAGGAGCAGATCTGGACACCACTACAATGACCTTAAAACTTCCGTCAGAAAGGGGTTGTGCTCTCCGGCAACAAGTTCTAGCCCTTCTCTCGAAAGAAAAAAACCCAGCTTCCCCAGCAATCATTGCAATTCCACTGGGTCGGATGCATATGCGGATACTACAATGGGTCATTTTTACACAGTGGTCCTTTCAGGAACTCCCAATGTCGCATCAGATTATAATCACAAATTCATGCAGGAATGACCTTCAGTAGTGGCTGACATCGCATTGTGTAACAATAGGACGTCCCTTTGTTCTACCCAACCCAATTACCATGGTGACCACGGATGCTTCCCTGATTGGGTGGGGGGGGGATTATCAGGGAAGAACAGCCCAAGGCATATAGAAAGAACATGAGGCTCACCTGCATATCAGTGTCCGAGAGAGGAGAACGGTACTTCTAACTTAGCAGTTTTTTCAAGACTCTCTTCCTCTGGGGACCATTGCAATCCAGACAGACAACATGTCAGTAGTCTGGTACATAAACAAGGAGGAACCAAATCTTACCTCCTATGTCAAGAAACCTCGAGTATGGCAATGGGCGAACTCCACCCAGAGCTTTCTGATAGCAACGTACATCCCAGGGAAGTCCAAAGTGACAGCAGACAAGCTGAGCAGGGCAATTCTATTTCCTCATGAGTGGTCCCTAAAGAAAGAAGTGGAGGAAGACATATTCTGCATATGGAGTCAGCCTTGCTCTGATCTCATGGCCACACCCACAAACATGAAATGCACCAGGTACTTTGCCCTAATCCCTCCACCGGGGAAGCTCCAAGGGATGCAGTTGTACACGATTGGCCCCAGGGTCTCCTTTGTTTTTCCACCATTACCTCTGATACCCAAAGTTTTACAGAAAGCCAGTGCTCTGGGAAGGATCATAATTCTGATAGCCCCTGTTGGTCTCATCAGATTTGGTTCCCCTTTATTTGGCCTCATGTATTGGAAGAACCTTGGATCCTGGACCCAGTTCCAGACCTCCTGATTCACTCATCTGGGGCTCTTCACCCGTCCCTTTGGTCCCTCAAATTGACAGCTTGGCTGCTCCAAAAACAAAATAGCCAGGCTTCAGAATCTTTCTGCTGCAGCACAGCATATAATGACATCCTGTCACAAATCATCCAACTTCTTGTTCTTCTTTCGGCTTTTCCCGGTTAGGGGTCACCACAGCGGATCACCTGTCTGCTCATGATTGGCAGTGGAGTTTTGCGGTGTCGAGTTGCCAGCCCGGCGCCCAACCAACCTTCCAACACACACACACACACACACACACACACCTAGGCATTTAGAGTGTCCAATCCACCCACAGCATGTCTTTGGGGGAGGGAGAAAAAAACCAGAGACCAACCCGAGGAACACGCCACAATGGGACAGAGGACACATACACAGAGACACAGACTCCCAGCCAAGGTTTGAACCAGAGAACCTCTTGCTGTAGAGGGCAGCAACACCTCACTGCCCCACCCACGTGGGCTGCCCTCACAAATCATCCAACTAAAAAGCTATATCATAGCAAATGGAAAAGATTTTCAGTATGGGCATTACAAAATCATATTGATCCTTATTTAGCTCCTATAGCTCTTATTTTGGAATTTTTGACAAAACTGTTCAATGAGGGAGAAGCTCACACACCTATTCGAGTTCAGTTGGCTGCAATCTCCAACTTCCATCTTGGTGAGGAAGGGTCTAATATCTTGTCTAATAGATTCTCAAAGGCATTTCTCAAGGGCACTATACATTTAAGACCACCCATCACATTTCCTTTTTCTCAGTAGAATCTAAATTTTGTTCTATCAAGAATAAGTCTACCACCCTTTGAACCAGCCTCTTCATGTGACCTAAAGTAAATTACATGGAAAACCATCTTTCTAGTAGCTATTACATCTGCTCGGAGGGTTTCAGAGTTACAGGCCTTGTCCATTAAAAACCCTCTTACATGATATTTCATAATGATAGAGCGTCTCTCTGGACAAATCCCTAATTTTTACTAAAGGTATGCTATTTTGGAGTTTGGAACTACAAGTCTCAATCGGTCTATAGAATTGCCTGTATTCTTCCCTAAGTATGGCAATAAGGCAGAGTATATGCTGCACAAGCTTGACGTTCACAGACAGCTGCACTTCTGTTTGGACAGGACCAAGGATTTCAGGAAAACGGATCAACTCTTTGTTTCCTTCTCAGGCTACAAGAAGGGTACTCCTGTTATTAAAACCACTTTATCAAAATGGTTATCATAATGTCTTTCCTTTACTTACAGTTCAGTGAATTCACCATTAGAAGACCAGCTAAAGGCCCACTCAACTAGAGCTGTATCCACTTCCTCAGCCTTTTCTGCCAAATTACCAATAGATACAATTTGTGCAGCAGCTACTTGGTCAAGGCCTCATACCTTTATCACTCATTATAAAGTGGATAGGGCCTCCAGGGACATGGCTTCCTTTGGTTCCACTGTCTTGAAGAATATACTGCCATGAGCCACTCGAGAAAGATGGTGCTTGGGATGCTAACCCATGAAGGCGAGATAGGACAACTTCACATAAAGAAGTTATGTACTCACCATTACGTTCCATGTGAGTTGTTCATCTCACCTTCATTCTTATGTCCCATCCTCCAACCCCCACCTGGCTTCTTGAGGACCTTGAACTGAGTCATGTTATGACTGTATTTGACCTTTATTTAGTGTTTTTCTATGGTATTGGTATATTAGGAGTTGGCTTATACCTTTATTGGCAGCAAACAAGATCTGAGGGAAGCACCAGTGCATCATGGGATAGGGAGCAGGTCACGAGCTGGTTGAAGACATCGAGTTTTTGCATTTGGCCAAGTCAGAGCCGAGGATCGGCTCCGAACCCATCAGTAAGAATGAAGGCGAGATGAACAACTCACATGGAACATTATGGTGAGTACATAACTTCTTTTTTTTTCCACATCCTCTCACTCTGTTGCTGTTGTGCTTTTAAACTCAACTGTTTCTAGTCGCCTACCCCTTATTTTAATTCGATCACATATCTCCTATCTCCTCTTTCATTGGCAGTTGAGTAAGCACAAAATTATCATTTTGTGAACTCATTCCCCTTCAACTATTTAAATTTATTGGCCAGCCCACTTTATTCCATAGAACCAGAAAACAAAGTGCCCACCCCCCTTGCAATCTGTCTTGCTTTTATAAGATTGCTGGCTCTCCACTTAGATTGATAAAGCTTAAATTACCGCCTCTGTCATATTTGGGCGGCACAGTGTTGCAGCGGTTCGCTTTATTGCCTCACAGCAAGAGGTTGTCCGGTTCGATTTTTGGCTGGGGGTGGCTTCTTTGTGAAGTCTGCATGTCCTCCCTGCATTTGTGTGGGCTTCCTCCAGGTGCTCTGGTTTCCTCCCACATTCCAAAAACTTGCATCTGGAGCCAGGCCTCCACTGAAAATGGCTTCTGTCAGTCAGAGTTTCCCAGTAAACAAATGTTAAATACATAAATACATAATGAAATTTAACTGCTTAGTGCACACTGCAGCTCTTTGGATATTAAACCATTTTCCATCTTATCTTTAAAATCTGCAACATCTACTCCAAGACCAGCAATTACTGGAGAGTCGATATTCTGCCTGTCAGTAGTCATTTTGGGATTAATTATTTCTTTCTTGGTGAGAGGAGGAGCCTAGGCACATTATTTCCTTGAGACTGCTGATCACCAGAAAGCCTAATAACTGCTTCATAGGTGCCAGGTTGAAATATGTGCTCCTGGTGAGAGAAGGAGCAGAGTGTATCGATTCCTGACTATTTCTGATTGGGCAGTGTGCGTCTGTGTTTGACCTTCCTAACTGATCTGGTTGCTGTTCAAGGCATCTACCAGGAAAAGGCTACAGCAAGCCTACAGACCCTTGCATCATCTGGGTAAGACTGCAGATCATCAAGGAGCCTGTGGCTTCTCATCTTGGGACTGGTGCTACTGTTTTGCTTCTGGTGAGAGATGAATCAAAGGAGCATTGTATCCCAGCAGTATGAAGCTGTGGTGAGACCAGCATTACTAGTAGCCAGACAATAGCCATTCAAGTGACGCCCTTCTTTTCATCATTCTTGACAAGCTAATTCTTTCTTTTCAGTAATTACTGTTTGATTTTCTGCTGTCTATCCAAACTTCAGAGTATCTGCCTAAATACTTCATCCATAAATCATCAGGGTCTACTTATTAGTTTCCCCTCAAGTGTTTAGCAGTGCCCTGTATAGACACAGACATTTTTCCTGTAAAAGCACCATTGTAATTTCACTAATACCTAGTTCCACACAGCACAACTAGTTTGCAGTGACAAGCACTGTCCCCAGAGTTTCAAACTGGATACTCCTGACATTACTTTATATTCTCACTCCAACTGTTTAATGAATAAAAAAGGGACTGTTGCCACTATCTCTGTTACCAGCTTGATGAATAATGGGTATCCTGAGACAATGTAAAAATTGCCTCATGTTTACTGACAACCAGTTAATTCCCAAACAAATTGATATGGTATGTGAGAGATGTATTTACACAGTGTCACTGGAGACAAAGCTCTCACATAAAAGCACTCCTAATGTCAAAAAGGTTGTCAGTAGTACACACACTGCACCCATCACACACAGTTCAAAACAGACACATAGACACACATGTGCTGCGACACTTAAATGTAACTTTCCTAAACCACAAAGACCTCCTAGACAAAGCAGACATAACAAATACCCTCAGCAACCCCGAATGCACTCTTTCGAAACAAAACCCACATCAACACATACAGCCGTGTCTCATGGAGCCTCTACTTCTAAGCCCATAAGGCAGGCAGCCACCACACAATCCAGTGTTGTGGTCATTGGAGATTCAATTGTGAGACACACTAATGTCCCTTTCAACAGGCTGAGTAAAGAACAAGTCACAGTCAGTTGCTTGTCAGTGACCAGGATCCACCACATTACACACACACTCGGGTCATTGAACCACAAGTGCCAGTATGACTCATAGTCAATGTGAGTGTAAATGAACTGAGACATACCTCCCTAGACTATATGAAGAGAGACGTCATTGAGCTCTTGGAATGTGTCCCAGGCTTGTATGAACCTAGTATTGAGCAGCATTTACCTTCTCCAAGGATAATGCCACAATGCACACCAAAGATGATTGACTAAGAATTGGCTTAGTTTCTAATGTCATTCTAAGGGGGTGCAGTATTTGGCAGCATGGAAGGAGAGAGATGGTCAACAGACCACTCTGCTTTGCCAGGGGATGGTCTTCACCTCTCCCCTCTAGACTTTCAAATATTAGCTAAAACATTGTGCTCCTTCATAAAGCCTTTTTTATTCAATGCCAAACTAAAAGTACTTCCAACATAGCAAATCAAAACCAAGACAATCTAAAGGTGTTACTGGGTCAATGCTAAGAATCTAGATAAAAAAAAAAAAACTCCACTCCCTAGAAGCTGTCTTCACCCTAGAGAATGCTGATGTCAGTGTGGTTACTGAGACATGGTTTAAAGCCATGGTGAGCACACCGACAGTACAAGATTATAATGCCTTCTACACATTTAGACTGGGTACTACACAGACATGGACTAAAGGTGGAGGTGTCTCAATTTTATATCAAAATAAGTATACCTCACGTTTGGTCAAACAGGAGACCAATGCACTTGAGCTTCTCTACATTCAAATCATTATAGGCAAAATCCCATACCACTTCATTTCAACCTATAGGTCCCCCTCTATGATTCAGAAAGCCCATACCATGTATTTATACCTACTGTTAACACTCACCATCCAACCCAATACCATATTGATGGGCGACTTTAACTACCACACCATTAACTGGGAATCATATACAACATCAAACTCACAGGCATAGAGATTCCTGGATTTTGAAAACACAAATTTCCTAGACCAGATTGTCAGTACAGTGACCAGGGGTGAAACCATACTGGACTTGGTCCTCACTAATGTGGGTGAGTACTGCAACACCCCTCAATGTAATGTCTTCTCTGATAAGGTCAGATCTCAAAATGGTGCCCTTTGAAGTAAAAATATAGCCTGGAACTCCAGTTAACCCTGAAATATACAGAAACTACTCTAAGGCTAACTTCCTACTAAGTGATAATCTGACACAATTTCAAGCCCCTGTAAACCCTGAGAACACTGCTGCCTATGTGGACCTGTTCACAGAAATCCTATGCAAGCATGTTAATAGCTGCATAGAGGTAGTTGTACCCATCAGGAAGAAGTACAGAACTAACTCAATAGCAAATCACCCTGGTGGAATCCCATCAATAGGCTGTATAACAGAAGGAAGAAAATCATAGCAAAAATTAAGAGGTGCAGCACCCAGCAGAATAAAAGCACTATTTATCAAACTAAACAAACAACTGTGGGCACAGATAGTCTACTAAAACCAAATTTGAGGTAAATTTGGCCACCCAGGCCAACGACCAACAAGAAGGCATTTTTTAGCTATGTCTGCAACCTCAAAGGCAATACACAATTGTGTGCAGAGTTCATTGTTAATGGCGCCACCTATACTGAACCAAAAGATATAGAAAACCTAGTGGCCAACAAATTCAGCTCCAACTTTATCCCACTTTCCCCCTCAACCTTCCCTCAGGAAATACTCTAAAATGTAACTTCCCCTTCTGTCACTGGGGAAAAGGTCCTTAATGCTCTCTCCTAAGCCAAGAACACTGCATTAATGGGCCCAGACAATATCCCAGGATGCCTTCTACATAGTATGAAACATGACTTATCAGGTCCACTGAAATTGCTGTTTAACTGTAGCCTCCAAACAGGCTTCATGCCTCATGAATGGAAAACAGCAACAGTCATTCCTCACCACAAAGGTGGGCCATCAACGGACCCTGGAAACTACAGACCCATAGGTCTCACTAGTCTCATATGCAAAGTTATGGAAAAAGTTATCAAGGAAATGGTCAGTAATGGCCCAGGAAACGTCCAGACCCTGGATCCAGCCCAGTTTGGTTTTGTCAAGGGCAGGTCATGCCTACTCATCATGGTGGGCTTCTTTGAGAAGGTCACCAAAGCAATGGATGAGGACAAAATAGCTCACACTGCCTACCTTGACCTGGCCGAGGCATTTGACAAAGTACCTCACTTTGGCATTGTTGGCAAACTGAAGAGGGTTAGGTACAAGCCCTTATGCCACATGGTGGATATTCAGTTGGTTCACAGACAGGACCCAAGAAGTTAGAACTGGGGAGTCCACCTCTACAAAGAGGCCAATCACAAATGGAGTCCCTCAGGGATCAGTCCTGGGACAGCTCCTTTTTGGCATTTACTTCTCTGAAATCAGTGAAGGCCAATGTCAGTGGCCTCTGGCTGACTAAATTTGCAGATAATTGCAAATTAGGAAGTGTCATTGAATCCTCCACCAACACAGATGTTCTCCAGGAAGGCCTGACACATACAAGTAACTGGTGTTAGAGCCATGGACTAAAGCAAAATGCCAAGAAATGCATAATAATATCCTTTGGGAAGTCATCCACCCTTGTTAACTATCTTATTGATAACACCCCCCTAAGAGCTGACCCCGTAGTCAGGGACTTGAGGACACACACAGACAGTAATCTAGCCTTTGACTATCAATTGTCTAGAGTAGTGAGGAAATCATTCTATGTTGTGCAACTTACAAAGAAAGGTATGGCATCTAGGTCCAAGGAAGTCATTATTCCACTGTATTTGGCATTCATCACACCTATCATTGAGTACAATGCCCCCTTTGGTATATACCTAACCAGGCATATCCAACAACTGGAACTTCCACAGAGGTTCCTTATTAAAAAAAAATACAGGGAGTAAGTAGCACATCCTATTCAGACCACTTCAAGGGCCCTATCCATGTATTCGGTCTCCTACAGGCTGTTGAGGGGACATCTATGCCTGGCATAAAATACATTGTCAGACCCAACTTTGATGAACCTCCTGCATATCCACAAAACAAACAGCACCAGTATTACCCGTTCTATGGACTTAAACCCCTTGCCAGTGATATAAATAGGACCTTTTGCAGAGTCTGGTATGTATCCCAGAGACTAGCCTTTCTGGAACAGGCTCCCCAACCATGTGAAGCTAAGTTCCCCCCCTAACCCAGTTCAAGTGTAACTTGGACAATTGGATGAGGAACAGGAAATTCATCACTGGTTTGGCACTGATGTCCCTAATGGGCAGAGGCAGCCTGTAAATGGTTCATTTCCCATGTCCCATGTGTGTAAAGGTTTCATCTCCCAAGCCCATATATACACTTATCAAGGGTATGAGAACTTGTCAGAGATTTGGGGTGCATGCCTAAGCTTAAAAAGGCACTAGTGGTCTTTAGCCTAGTAAACACATATGAAGCGTGACTAGGGTGGGGTAAGAAGGGCAATGGTCCTGGGCTCAAAGTGTTTGAGGAGGGGATTGGCTACCCATCATCCCCGAACATTCTTTAGTGCAATGCCATGTTTTAAAAAAGCCAGTATTAGATTTGCAGTCAGGCTGCAGCACTTGTTTTGCTGTTTAAACTGTAGCAACTCTTCACTACAGTTTAATACAAGTAGTAGTTTTTTTAAACTAAAACATGAGCCCCATAGTGCTCCATGCAGGCAAGGTATAAACTGTACCAATTGTCTGCTGCAGTGTAAAGGAAAACATTTCTTTGGTTATTTATTTATTTTTATTTTTAGTGCGCAGAAAGAGGGACAGGGCACAGAAATGGAACTTGAATGACTGGAGCAAGAAGGGGGGGACATTTCATGCATCACATTTACTGCTCTTCAGTGGAAGAGCTGAGGGGTCATGGATCTAACTGTTATTAGTTATGACAGTTTTTTTTATTTTTTTTTTGCTCTCAGTGGAAGAGTTAGCTGGGGTGTATGGATCTGACTGCAAGCAATAACCTGATTATTACAAAGAACTGTTTTTTGCTCTTCACTTTGAGCTGAGAGGTTGGAGCACTGGACTGTGGTATTGGCACAGGGCATTGACTGAGCCAGCTACATTTCTGAAAAAAATGTACTACACAGAAATGTTTTACTGTACTTGCAAAGTACTTTTCTGCAAAAACTCAAGTACATCAACAAATTTCTCCAACAATTGGGATAATCAACCAAAAAAATCTTCTACTGTTGCAGACACTGGCCTGCAGAGTAGCAGAACAAGTTCTTTGAAGTTTTGATTAACATCTCTTGGTTTATAGTGCTAGCTCTGTCACTTGAGGAAGAGTGTGGGGAAGGGTCTGTCAGTGCTCACAGCATAGAACTACAAAATGACAATCCTTATAAAAAAACATGTAATTTAGCTACTTTCCTTGGCTGCAGATGTACAACTGATCTACATTTCTAAAACAGGCTCTGAGAGAATTGTATATTATAGTCGTTCAGGAATAACTGTGGTGGTGGTGCTGCGGTAGCATTGTCGCCTCACAGTAAGACGTTGTCCTGTTCGATTCTCAGCTAGAGCATCTTCTGTGTGGAGACATGCATGAATGGGCGTACCTTCGTTGAAGGTTGTGCGTCGGGGCTGACAACTTAGCACATAAAAACCCACTGCCAATCATTAGCGGACCGGAGTTACGTTGTGGCGACCCCTAACCGGGAAAAGCCGAAAGACACAAGTCATTCAGGAATAAAATCCAAGTGTTCCTGCTACAGAAAGTGTTTGAGATGCTGTGACTCTCATTGCTGGTGTTCTATCTCAATGGACTAGAAAGTCAGCATAACTTCCTTACATCTAGCATGACTCAAAGTAAAAATGAAAGGAAAAGCCTCTGTTTGAAGTAATCCACTGTCCTGTACATAATTTGCATGCAGACAGCTAACCAGAGTAGAATGTACACATTCTGGAAATCAAGCAATAAAAACATGGGGCAATCCTCCGTTGAGCTTTCAGTTGTCTGGTTTATTCAAATTAATGAAATTAATTTTGTCTCTCAGAGGTCTGACTTTAAATAAACTGCACAACTTAAAGCTCAAAGAAGAATTGCTTTGTGTTTTTGTTGTGTAATTTTGAGACTGTGTGATTCTACTCTGGTTATAGCAGGCTGCAGTGGATTACTTTGAACAAAGAGGCTTTTCCTTTTGTTTTTACTTGATTGTCCTGGGAGAACCAGCCACTCCACCATGTTTGGAGGGCCTATAAGGGGACCTGCTCCACGACAGGTAGCCTATATTTTGCAATGACTCGTATTAAGGGAACTTTGAGTGGATTCTGGGAAGGGGGAAAGAAAGCACTAAAACAAGATCACATTAATATGTCGGGTCCCATTTCGGCCATTTTGTGGAAAAACATATTAAACACCTATAGTTATTTTACTGCATTGCAGTAGTGCAGAAAAAGATACAATGGAAAAAAATTTTTTTGAGTTCTAAGTTTTACTTTAAGGACAAAAAAGTAGAATCTGAATTGCACACTGCAACCCAATAATGATTAAAATTGCAGTATGAGCGTGATCAAGATATGAACTTTGAATAAGTAGTCAATTCAGCAGTGAGAAGAGAACAGGTTACAAAATGGAGTGGACAGTGCCACAGTAGATCACATGACCAAAGTGGATCTAGTAACATGCATGTAGCGTGCCTGTTATATGTGTTCACATATGCAGTGATTCATAACTACGAGCACAGCTGAGAGTTCTCATAACACTACACAGCAAAGCTCCATGCGACTTGTAGAGTCACACAGCTGCCTGACATTAACCAGCAGACTAGCACTGGCTGGGCCAGCCATGAGGGTAGTTACAATGGTGACTGATTTCAGGTTGGGTGTGGCATTATGCAGTGTGATAGTCAGCTGTCATCTCACCATATCCTCTAACTGTGTGCTTATATTATAAAAGGGAAGGAAGTAGGTGTACAGTTCGAGTATAAAGGAGGAAGAGCAAGTGGTGGAAAGCACAGAAGGGCAAGGGGAAAGAAAAAAGTGGTATGGGAGTTGGGGAGCAAGGATTTTTTTATGGGCAGGTGTCCATTTTATTTATTCATTTTATTTTGAATTTGTTAACCAGGGTAGAACACTTATCTCAGTGTACACATTTCAGTCTCAGCATGTGGAAAATGCAGTAGATACATGACATTATATAAAGAGTGAA
This sequence comes from Protopterus annectens, assembly GCF_019279795.1. Classification (NCBI taxonomy): domain Eukaryota; kingdom Metazoa; phylum Chordata; order Ceratodontiformes; family Protopteridae; genus Protopterus; species Protopterus annectens. Next base: position 422,960,341 of record NC_056743.1, on the reverse strand, counting down.
TAACAAAATGATATATATATATATATATATATATATATATATATATATATATTATTATTGTGATGTGGAAAGTTATCATGGAAATGGTCAGTAATGGCACAGGAAACCTCCAGACCCTGGATCCAGCCCAGTTTGGTTTCGTCAAGGGCAGGGCATGCCTACTCATCATGGTGGACTTCTTTGAGAAGGTCACCAAAGCAATGGATGAGGACAAAATAGCTCACACTGCCTACCTTGACTTGGCCAAGGCATTTGACAAAGTACCTCACTTTGGCATTGTTGGCAAACTGAAGAGGTTAGGTACAAGCCCTTATGCCACATGGTGGATACTCAGTTGGTTCACAGACAGGACCCAAGAAGTTAGAACTGGGGAGTCCACCTCTACAAAGAGGCCAATCACAAGTGGAGTCCCTCAGGGATCAGTCCTGGGACAGCTCCTTTTTGGCATTTACTTCTCTGAAATCAGTCAAGGCCAATGTCAGTGGCCTCTGGCTGACTAAATTTGCAGATAATTGCAAATTAGGAGGTGTCATTGAATCCTCCACCAACACAGATGTTCTCCAGGAAGGCCTGACACATACAAGTAACTGGTGTTAGAGCCATGGACTAAAGCTAAATGCCAAGAAATGCATAATAATATCCTTTGGGAAGTCATCCACCCTTGTTAACTATATTATTGACAACACACCCCTAAGAGCTGACCCCGTAGTCAGGGACTTGAGGACACACACAGACAGTAATCTAGCCTTTGACTATCACTTGTCTAGAGTAGTGAGGAAATCATTCTATGTTGTGCAACTTATAAAGAAAGGTATGGCATCTAGGTCCAAAGAAGTCATTATTCCACTGTATTTGGCATTCATCACGCCTATCATTGAGTACAATGCCCCCTTTGGTATATACCTAACCAGGCATATCCAACAACTGGAACTTCCACAGAGGTTCCTTATTAAAAAAAATACAGGGAGTAAGTAGCACATCCTATTCAGACCACTTCAAGGGCCCTATCCATGTATTCGGTCTCCTACAGGCTGTTGAGGGAAGATCTATGCCTGGCATAAAATAAATTGTCAGACCCAACTTTGATGAACTTCCTGCATATCCACAAAACAAACAGCAACCAGTATTACCCGTTCTATGGACTTAAACCCCTTGCCAGTGATATAAATAGGACCTTTTGCAGAGACTGGTATGTATCCCGGAGACTAGCCTTTCTGGAACAGGCTCCCCAACCATGTGAAGCTGAGTTCCCCCCTAACCCAGTTCAAGTGTAACTTGGACAATTGGATGAGGAACAGGAAATTCATCACTGGTTTGGCACTGATGTCCCTAATGGGCAGAGGCAGCCTGTAAATGGTTCATTTCCCATGTCCCATGTTTGTAAAGGTTTCATCTCCCAAGCCCATATATACACTTATCAAGGGTATGAGAACTTGTCAGAGATTTGGGGTGCATGCCTAAGCTTAAAAAGGCACTAGTGGTCTTTAGCCTAGTAAACACATATGAACCTATAAACAGAACTACTAATTTGTAGTGATTAAAGATTATGGTTTTTGGTGAAGTCTTAATCCGCTGCAATATAATAAACCAAGGGTTAACAACGCAGCAGAAGTGGAGAAAATATAATGTACAAGGGCATTTGTGCCTCAGTTTAAAAAAAAAACAGAAGCGTGACTAGGGTGGGGTAAGAAGGGCAATGGTCCTGGGCTCAAAGTGTTTGGGGGGGGGGATTATCTACCCATCATCCCCGAGTATTCTTTAGTGCAATGCCATGTTTTAAAAAAGCCAGTATTAGATTTGCAGTCAGGCTGCAGCACTTGTTTTGTTGTTTAAACTGTAGCAACTCTTCGCTACAGTTTAATACAAGTAGTATTTTTTTTAAACTAAAACATGAGCCCCATAGTGCTCCATGCAGGCAAGGTATAAACCGTACCAATTGTCTGCTGCAGTGTAAAGGAAAACATTTCTTTAGTTATTTATTTATTTTTATTTTTAGTGCGCAGAAAGAGGGGCAGGGCACAGAAATGGAACTTGAATGACTGGGGCAGGAAGGGGGGGACATTTCTTGCATCACATTTTCTGCTCTTCAGTGGAAGAGTTAGCTGGGGTGTATGGATCTGACTGCAAGCAATAACCTGATTATTACAAAGAACTGTTTTTTGCTCTTCACTTTGAGCTGAAGGGTTGGAGCACTGGACTGTGGTATTAGCACAGGGCACTGACTGAGCCAGCTACATTTCTGAAAAAAATCTACTACACAGAAATGTTTTACTGTACTTGCAAAGTACTTTTCTGCAAAAACTCAAGTACATCAACAAATTTTTCCAACAATTGGGATAATCAACTAAGAAAATCTTCTACTGTTGCAGACACTGGCCTGCCGAGTAGCAGAACAAGTTCTTTGAAGTTTTGATTAACATCTCTTGGTTTATAGTGCTAGCTCTGACACTTGAGGAAGAGTGTGGGGAAGGGTCTGTCAGTGCTCACAGCATAGAACTACAAAATGACAATCCTTATAAAAAAACATGTAATTTAGCTACTTTCCTTGGCTGCAGTTGTACAACTGATCTACATTTCTAAAACAGGCTCTGAGAGAATTGTATATTATAGTCGTTCATGAATAACTGTGGTAGCATTGTTGCCTCACAGTAAGACATTGTCCTGTTCGATTCTCAGCTAGAGCATCTTCTGTGTGGAGACATGCATGAATGGGCGTACCTTCGTTGAAGGTTGTGCGTCAGGGCTGACAACTCAGCACGTAAAAACCCACTGCCAATCATTAGCGGACCGGAGTTCCGCTGTGGCGACCCCTAACCGCGAAAAGCCCTAAGACAGATAGGATGATGTGGAAGTTCATCCACACCCAAATCCAGATGAGTCTTGCCTGCCCTCTCTCCCTCTGGAGTGTACAGCTCGCAGTCCTTTACACGAATCACTCCTTCTCCGATTCGACCTTCGGTTTCAGAGCCTTTGAATCTGAGGACACACTGGGTCGGAAGTCAGTGCCAATGGTACCCTGTACCTTGACACTGGCCATTGGCTTGAGTGTGTTGAATTCGACTGGCTCAGATGCGAGTTCTCAGAGCGGTAGCCTCGTCGTCGGATCTGAGGGTTTGCTATCAGCTCCAAGTGTGTCACAGCGCAGTCTTCCTCTTGGCATTTCGGCTCCTGGAGTCTCTGCTCTGACTCCCCCATCAGGTCACAGGGGGACAGCTCCTACTTGTATTTCACAGTGCTCTGACTCCCCCATCAGGTCAGAGGGGGATGGCTCCTATTGGTATTTCACACGATGTCCGTTCTCCTTTGGCCATTGATGTGGTAGAGAGGGTTCTCTCGAATTTGTCGAGGCCCTTGACCATCTTGTCCTCAGACTTTGCCCTGACTCCCTCTGTTTTGGGTACGGCCTCGACCATCCTGCCATTTCAGAGACATCCTGTGCCCAGTTCGCCTCAGGAAGCTCCCCTGGGTGAGCAGCAGGTAGTTTGCGAGTCCTCTCCAGAGAGTCCCACTGAGGAAGTTCCATGCAAACAGACGTGTAAGAGGAGGCACTTGGACTCCCCGCCGGAGTCCCTCCATGAAGACACTGATTTGAAGGAAGGGGAAGGTTCTCCCGATCACCCCCTGAGGATGTCTCCTTTGGAGACATCATGAAACTCCTACATCAGAGGGTGGTTTGTCTGCCCAAAAACCGACCTCAGATGAGTCAGTGTTCCTTGAGGCATTCAGCACAGGCCCATCTACATCCTAGGTGTCCCCTCCTGTGGATCCGTTTGTGGACCTTATAACATCTTGGGCATGGAAGGAATTGGACACTGTGGAGCCCATCCCTAAGCACCCTGATAAGGTCCTTAGCCCCCCTTCAGACAGGAATTGTTGGAATAAGGGGTTCCCGGTGGATGCTATGGTGGTGGCAGCCACCACAAAGAAAGAGCTTGTGCAGGAGAGCTGTACAGTCCATCCTCCTGACCGACAGTCAAGGACGATGGACCATTTATGTAGATGGGTGTATGCTTCAGCAACTTTATCCATCCGAGCACTGAACTATATGGCACGTGTCATTCGGCTGCAGCGAGACTTAATCAAGGAAATCACTGAGTCGACCCCAGAGTCCATGTTGGCAGAGGGCAAGAAGACGTTCTCCAATTGGATGGCCACTCTCAAGGCAGTAGCTAGTAATGTCCATGCATCTTCTCTACCATGCAATGGAGGGAGCCGCCAGGGTGGCCTGTTCTGGCATTGCTATGAGGTGCCATGCCTAGCCCTGGCTTTGTCAGTTCCCAGAACCCCTTAAGGTGTCATTTGCAAATGCCCCATATGACTGTTCTTCCCAGTTTGGGAAGTCAGTTCGAGAGACCTTGATCCAGTGTGAGAAGGACGGGAAGACACTGTCATTGGGATCTGCTTCTCTGCCCCTCAAAGATACTTTTCTAGGAATCAGTGACGGACAGAGAAGATGTGGTTCCGGAAGTCTCAGGTGTTTTCCCGGGACATTCAGGACTCATCTTCCCCCGAGGCAGAGGGGTTTATGATAGACACTGCCCTAGAGGCAGAGGGGGGGGGTCCGAGAAACTTCGGGTCTCAAGAACCGTTCTCAGACAGACCCGCGCAGCAGCCCTGAATGCCTGCCCGACTGCTCATCTCTGGAGGCAGTCTGGGATCACCTATCTCTATACCCCAACAGCATGGGAGTTCATAACAGATTGTTGGCTGTTGCAAATTATATCCAAAGGTTATTCCATTCCGTTCACCGAACCACCTCTCCCAACAAATCACCTCCTAGACGTTCCACCCATGCAAAGGGAGGAAGCAGCTCTAGAGATAGACAAACTGCTAAGAAAACGAGTCATCCAACCCGTCCCCCTAGGCCAGTCTGGATCAGGCATTTATTCCAGGTTCTTTTTAGTGCCAAAGAAAACGGGGGAACCTAAGTCTCATTCTGGATCTATCCACCTTGAACCTGTCAGTAGCCAAGGCAACATTCCATATGGTCATTCTTCAATCCATCCTGCCCTACCTGCAGGCGAATGATTGGATGTGCTCGATCGACCTCCAGGATGCGTACTATCCTATCAAGATGGACAGGCACTCTCTGAGGTATCTCTGCTTCTGGCTGGGAACCAGTCATAATCAGTTCAGAGCCCTTCCCTTTGGTCTCACCACAGCCCCCAGGGTGATCACCAAGGTGATGGCAGTAGTAGTGGCTGAACTGAGTCTGCAGGGTATTCAGGTCATCCCTTTCCTGGATGATTGGCTCTTCACTGCCCCTTCCAAGCATCTACTTTGCCAAGCCAGGGATTACTTCTTCTTACTAGCGAAAAAACTGGGCATCACCATCAATCTCAACAAGTCGTCACTGACCCCTGTTCAGATCCTAGACCTTATTGGGGCTCGGCTGGACACTATCCAAATGAGTTATCCTCACCCCAGAGTATACAGTTTAAAGTTACACATCTTGTACATCTTTCAAGCCCAAATTCTGACAGCAGTTCAGATGGCATTAGGTTCTATGTCGGCCATGATCAACCTATTACCCTTAGCACAACTTCACATGCAGATTCTTCAGTAGGCTCTAGCAGTCCAGTGGTCTGTATTAGCGCTACCATTGTCTCATCCAGTCCGTATCTCCCGAGTATGCAGGGACTCTCTTCGGTGGTGGATTCATTCCCCAGACCTAGTCAGGGGACGTTCCTTTCTTCCATCCTTTCCCAAAACCACAGTGACCACGGACACCTCCCATCTAGGGTAGGGGGGCATTGCTCAGGAAGGACAGTCCAAGACATGTGGTCCCCATCCAAGACCAGTTTGCATATCAACATCCTGGAGATGAGGGTGGTGGTTCTTAAGTTGCAGGCCCTTCATGCCCATCTTCCTCTAGGGACGATTGCGATTTAGACAATATGTTGGTAGTCTGGTATATCAACAAAGGAGGAGGAACCAAATCTTACCCCCTTTGTCATGAAGCCAGGAGAGTGTGGGAATGGGCAATCTCCACTGGCCAGTTTCTGGTGGCAACGCACACCCCGGACAGTCCAACATTCTAGCAAATAGGCTCACCAGATGTATCCTGATGCTTTATGAGTGGTCTCTGAGTTCTTCAGTGGCAGAGCAGATCTTTCTAAAGTGGGGTTGTCCTTGCTGCAATCTCTCTGCATCTCCTTCCAACGCAAAATGCGGCGAGTTCTTCACTCTGAACACCCCTGAGGGGGAAGCCCCCAGAGATGCACTGATTCATGCTTGGCCTCCCAGTCTTCTTTATGCCTATCTCTCGTTCCCCCTTATCTCGAAGTTTCTTCAGAATGCTCGCAGGCTGGGCAACACTGTGATCCTCATCACCCCATTCTGGCCTCGCCAAGTCTGGTTTCCCTCCCTTTGGTCTCACCTAGTAGTTCCACCATAGACCTTGGATCCAGTTCCAGATCTTATTTCTCATCTCTCAGGGATTCCTCACCCAGACCTGGACAGTCTGAAACTCATTGCTTGCTCCAGTTCCCCTGATTTTTAGGAATCCCAGTTTATCATCTCCTGTTAAAACCATTTTGGTGGCGGTTCACAAATCTTCCACCAGCAGGATTTACCATAGCAGGTGGAAACAGTTCTCCATATGTTCTTCGCAACAGGCAATGGACCTGTTTACTGCTCCTGTGTCCACAGTATTAGAGTTTTTGGCTGGGATTGTTCAGCAAGGTGCCAGTTCTTCCACTGTCAAAGTCCAACTGGATGCAATTTCTAAACCTGACTTCATTAGCCTCTTCTAAATTTTGCAAGATCTTCCTTAAAGGAGCTTTTCTTCTAAGACACCCAGTGAAGGATCCTTTGCCACCACGGGACCTTACTTTCATACTTCAGGCTTCAGTAGATTTGCAGTATCTGTTTTGGAAGACTGCCTTTTTGGTCACCATTACTTCTTCCAGGAGAGTGTCGGAACTTCAAGCACTACCCATCAAAGTTCCTAAAATGATTTTTCATAAGGACAGGGTTTCTCTGTGTAATAATCTGTCCTTTCTTCCTAAAGTAGTGTCAGAAGCCAATATTTATCAGACTACCAATCTTCCTGTCTTCTTTCCTACTTTTCAGATTAGGGGTGAATTTAAATTACATCTGCTGCATGGCATGTGCACAGGCAATTGCAATTCTGCTTGCACAGGATGAAAGCTTTTCATAAATCTGATCAGTTGTTTGTTTCTTACTCAAAACCCTTTTTAGGGAAACCAATTTCTAAGATGACAGTTGCTTAGTGGATTTCCCAATGCATTGTTCGAGCATATGCTGTCAAGGGTATTTCCCCTCCAGGTCAGGTAAAAGCGCATTCCACCAGATCTATGGCTCCTTCAGCATGCTTTTGGTCCAAGGTGTCGCTGGATGATATTTGTTCTGCAACTATTCGGTCTTCATCTCATACCTTAATTTCACATTACAAATTGGACATCGTAACCAGGAACAGGGCATCCTTTGGCTCCGCAGTGCTCCGGAATACCCTTCCATGAGGGCCACCCAGATGTTTGTAGCTGGGGACTCTGTCCTACAGGTTGAAGATCAAATGAAGTAAATTACTTCAGATAAAGAAGTTACGGGATCACTCCGCTCCCCTACCCTAACCCCAATTCCCACACACCCCCAGTGCTCCTACATTTACCCCCCTTCCAACCACTCTCTTTACTCCATCCAATCCAGATACACCTTAACCCACCCCACACCTTAACCTGCCCCTTCCTCCTCCTCTTTCCTCTCTTGCCCACTCTCTCAGACTCCTATTACCTCTTCACCTTCTTTCTCCATCACCTCCAGCCACACTCCAACTACCATGCCCTCACTTGCTTCCAAAGTCATTCTCCTCTTTTTTTCTTCCCTTTCCTTCTATTATACCTATATCAAATCTCCACCTACACTGATTCCCATTTACACTCTTCCCCATTCACTCCACAACACCTCCTTGCATCCCACTACCATAACATCTCAGCTTCTTTATTTCACTCCCACCCTATCCTTCTCTTAAAAGTAAAACATTTCCCAACCTCTAATATTAACTTCAAACTTAAACCTAATCCTTACTACTCTCTTCCATCAAAATTCAAATATAAAAAAACACATCCTCCATCCCTCTTACATTAATTTATCCGGCGATATTCACCCCAACCCTGGCCCTAACTCTTCTCCTACTAATCTCCCCCACTCCAACAACAAACCCTCTAACAAAAACCTCAAATTTCTCACTATTAATGCCCAAAGCTTAAAAAATAAATTAACCTTCTTCCATGCCTGGCTCAATCACAATTCTCCTGACATAGCTGCTATCTCTGAAACATAGCTAAAACCCCACATTAATGACTCTGAATTCCTACCTCCAGGATTTCATTGTCTCCAATCTGACCGACGAAATAAAAGAGGTGGTGGCGTCGCTCAAATTTACTCCAATCTCCTGTCCATTACTCCTTACACTAACCCCATCCCTTCTTTCAACAACACTGAAATTGTAATTGGCTTACTAAAAATAAACCACCATAAAAGCATCTGCATCATTTGCCTATATATCCCCCCTGGTAACAATACTAATACTCTGGAAGACATCCTCTCTTGGACTTCCTCCAATATTAAGCTAGAAACCTTCATTTTGGGTGATGTAAATATTGACTGGGGAAAAATAAATAACTCCAATCCCACAATAGCCATCAACCTATTCAAATTTACCCAACTTACTAACTCTATTACTCGACCCAACAAAACAAATCCCCTTGGCTCTATACTTGACTGGATCCTAGTATCTCATCCTAACAAAGTTGTAAAATCAGGCATTACTCCGGACCCATTAGGAGACCATTTCCCTCCTTTCGCTATTCGAGCAACTCCATCCTCCCCTCACTCTCACCACTATATTCAAATATGTAACCTTTCTAACTTCAACCCCACTTCTTTCACTGACTCTCTAAAACTAATCAACTGGAACCCCCTAAAAACACTACCATTAGATGAAGCCGTTGATTTCTTCAATTCTACATTCATAACTGTCCTTAACTCCCAAGCCCCTGTTAGAACAAAGAGTCAAAACAAATAGCACCCCCTGGCTCACAAATGACACAAAAAAGCTAATGCGACAAAGAGATAAAACTTGGAAAGCCCACATGAAACTCAAACAACCAGAAACCTTCCTTAAGTATAAGCAGTTGAGAAACCTAGTCAAAAAACAAGTCATTAAAGCTAAAAAGTCTTACTATTCCAAACTACAAGAAAACCATGTAAGAAATCCCAAACTATTCTGGAACTTCATAAATTCCCTCCTTAAACCAGGTACAAAAACCAACCTCTCCCCCGACACCAGCAAATCTGACCTTGAAATAGCCTCCCTTTTCAATTCATTTTTCACCTCCTCTATCGCAGAACTTAACAAAACTTTCACCAACAACAACCCTTCCCCCCTCCCTGCTCAATCTTCACTTCACTTATCTACTGCCCTCTTTTTTGAACTCAAACCGGTATCCACCGACATAATAAAGAAACTTCTCCACAAACTAAAGCCTTGTTCCAGTCCCCCTGACAGCATTCCATCCTCCTTCCTAAAAATATCTTCTGACACTATTGCCATACCTGTCTCTATCCTTATTAATAGGTCTCTAATCGAATCCTACGTACCCAAACTATGGCGCTCTGCCTTCATTCTGCCTCTCCACAAAGGTGGCAAAAATTACAATGTCTCCAACTTCCGCCCCATAGCCATCCTCTCCCCTATCTCCAAAATACTTGAAAAATGTATCTACCTACAGCTCTTGCCATTCCTTACCAAACACCAACTACTCTCTCCTACCCAACACGGCTTCTGCCCTGGACACAGTACTACCACCGCCCTTCTTTCTTTCCTGCATTCTATCAACTCAGCACGTGATTGCGGTAACATAGTCTCCTCTGTTCTTCTAGATTTATCCAAAGCCTTTGACACCATCTCTCATTCACACCACCTCTCTAATCTCAACCTCTGTCAGAAATCTCTTTCTTGGTTCTCCAGCTACCTTTCAAACAGGTCCAAAGCTGTGAAATGGGGCCAAGCCACCTCTTCCTTCCTTCCTACCCCTACAGGAGTACCCCAAGGCTCCATACTCGGCCCACTACTATTTAACATCTTTATTAACGATCTCCACAAAGCCATCCGTAACACCAAAATTGTGCAATACGCCGACGATTCCACTTTAATCTGTTGTACCCCCAATCTAACTGAACTCAAAGCCCTAACACAGAGTGCCTTCTCTACCGCTGAAAACTGGATGCTCCAAAATCATCTCGCCCTAAATGCAAACAAAACAAAGATCCTCCTCTTCTCTCCATCCAAATTTTCCTCTCTGGATAAGGACTCATTTCAAATTACCAGCCATAACAACTCCAACATTGAAATTGTACCCTCTACCAAGCTTCTCGGTGTTACTATTGATGACCAACTAAAATTTCATAACCATATTCAGATAACATAAAAAAAAACACACAAAAAACTTGGCCTACTGTACAGAAACGACCACTTCCTCTCTCCTCACACCAGACTTACCCTTGCCTCTTCCTTCCCTCCCTTCTGTATGGTGTTCCCTACCTCACAAACTTATCTTCCTCACTTACCTCCAAACTGGAACAATGCTACAACAAAATCTCCAGATTTGCCACCAATGCCAAATCCTTCTCACATCACTGCTCCTCCCCCCACTCCCTAAACTGGCTTGAACTCCCCAACCACCTTGACTTTCTCCAAAACATAATAGCCCACAAATTACTGTTCCACCCTAGCAACTGCCCTGCTCTCTCTAACATTCTACAACCTTATACCCCCCTAGACCACTTAGATCTTCTTACCAAAACCTAATCACCGTTCAAAAACCAAAGTGCCCCGCAGGTCAGCTACTCTTATCCTTTACTATAGCCAAAAGATGGAATGCCCTGCCCTCAACTCTAAGATCCTGTACCAACCTTAATAACTTCAAAGAACATCTCCATTCTTACCTCTATCAAAACAGGAAATGCAATTGCTCTCTGCAGCCCATTCCTCCCACACTATCTTCCCACCTCTCCAGGCTAACCCCTTTTAATCTTCCTTTACCTCTACTAAATTTTCACCTCAGATAACTAAATAGCAATCTCCTAATCTTATATTCCATTAGCCAGTACTTTCCTCCGTAACATTTGAAATTGCTGTGATTTATTCTCTGTAGCTAACTGTTATTTCCAAAGCACTGTCTCTGAATGTTTGTGTAATTTTTTGTAGTGTTTTATGTAATTTTATGTAATTGTTTTTACTTTTAAACTGCTGTTTCCTGTTGGAGCTTTTCTCCCCAGGCCTCCACTGAAAACGGGCCCCAAACCCAGTGGACCTCCTCGGTAATCAAACTGCAATAAATAAATAAATAAATGTACTCACCATAACATTCTGAGTAGTTGTACTTCATTTGTCTTCAGCCACCCCCCTCCTTCCCCCGACCTTACAACTAATGTCCTGGCCATGGATATGGAAGACGAACATCCTGGGAACTGTCCATTGCTATGCTTTGGCTCCGGATTTTTTTGGGCTGCCAGTAGAGGTAAGGTCTTGTTGGGTCAGATGTATGTTATATGTTGAGCAGCAAATCATTCTGAAGGGAGGAAGGAGACAGGGGGCATTATGGGTAAGGGGAAGAGCATGGAGCTCAAATCAGATGCTGGATATGCAGCCTTGTTGGATCCAATACAGATCCATAACCCACAGGCTGAAGACAAATGAAGTACAACTACTCAGATGGAATGTTATGGTGAGTATATAACTTCTTTTTGGAGTCGACTCTGAAGACTTCTTCCTTTTCTTTTATTACTGGTTGGTGCATGTGTTATTTTTGGGGGGATTTGGAGGAAAGGACATGTGGCTAAGATGTCTAAGATTATATACTGGAGCATCTTTGAATAGTATTGGAAGCTAGAGGAAGGAAGGTGTCATTGTAATGTTAGTTTTAACATTTTATTGTACATTCAAGAATGGTAAAGACGAAAGGTAGCATAGGGAAGGTATGGTCAGTCAGGAGGATACAGGAATGACAGCAAGGTCAGGCAAAGTAACACAAAAGACAGAAAATGACCAACAGGAGAAATACTGACATAAGGGGTGTGTGACACAAAAGAAGCAGACAGGAGGACAGTTGATAATGGGGAGGAGTGGAATACAAACTATGGAGGGAAATGAAACACAATGAAAGGGAATGCCATGAGCTGAGCACAGACGGCTATATGTACAATGAAAGGCAATGCCATGAGCTGAGCACAGACAACTATATGTACAATGAAAGGGAATGCCATGAGCTGAGCACAGATGGCTGTATGTACAATGAAAGGGAATGCCATGAGCTGAGCACAGACAGCTATATATGCACAGTGCAACATTTCTTTTTCTTTTTTTGTTGGTGCATTGCATAGCTCTCAGGGCCTCTCTTCACAACTGAAGTCTGACCAACTTCCTTGTCGATCAGGCATGACTAAGACAATGGTCATGCCCATGATAAGATGGACGCTTCCTTGTGCAGCATCTCCCTGCTGTCATTGATGATTTTTTTTGCTTTAAACCCTATACACTACATCTCGTGCATTTTCAGTGCACAAGGGGTGGTGTGCAGTGAGCCCGTGGTGCATCACCCACACCCCAAGTTGAGATTGAGCCAATGCCTCATCACCACCCCCCTTTGCAGGCTGCACATCCCTGGGCCTCCACCAGGAATCAACCATGGATGTGTGTTTGAGTACATTCCCTCCACCCTAGGATGGACCAGACAGATCTACGCAGTGGAAGCAGGCCTTCAACAATTCAGATACATACTCAACAGTGATGTTGGTCTGTGACGGTGTGAAATTGTATTTCATTCTCAACCACGGTCTTTGGGTTGATTATTTCATAACTTGTGGCTCCAGGGCATGTCTGGCATCACCATGAGGTGCCCCTATAGGAAGTCGCCCTGCACAAACAACTGACATAAGTATGATGTGTAGTAGCTGCCTGGATGGCACATGGGCATATTGTACATAATGTGTCTGTACCCCATCCGGACACACTGTATATAATATCCTGTGTATAGCACACCACCTGATATTTGTAGTGTAAATGGAAATTGAGTATGTTTGGTCTTTCTTTTTTTAAAAAAAAAACATTGTTAGGTGTTTTAGATACATAGATGATTTGATTTTTGTTTGTAGGGGAGGTAATAAGTAAACATTTTCATTGAGTAGTTACATAATAACCAGTTTGGTCTTAAGTTTAGTGGCTTACAGTTAGGTGAGAGAGTCAAGTTTTTAGATTTGGAATTGTGGGGTGAACAAACAGGATTCATTGGTAGTAAAGTTCACAGAAAGTTCAAGGGGGGGGTTCTCATTTCCTACTTGGTTCCAGCTGTCACCCCCCCCACACTTGATTTCATCTTTGCCATACACTGCGTTTCTGAGAATAAGTAAGTTGTGTAATATAAAGATTTTGAAGAAGAAATGCAGGATTCAGTTAAAATGCTTAGATACAGAGGATATGACAAGATAGAAATGTTAGAATCTTTAACTAAGCATTATAAAGGTGAATATCTAAGATGAAGAAACTCAGTAAATGCACATAATGAGGGACTTCCATTTATTGAGTTGATACATTTTGATAAAAGAGGAGGTAGAGGAGATGCAGGAAATAACTGTGCCAACCATACTGGTAAGATGGTTTATTTTTTGACCATTTACAGTGTATTAATTCAACAGTTTGTGCAAATGTTGCATTACTATTGGCCTGTGTTTTTCAAAGATGGTATTTTGGAACAATGTTTAGCAAACTTTTGACTTCTTATAAAAAGGGCCATAGTATCTCTGATACAACAGTGCACAGTAAATTTCAAATGCCTGAAGTACGAATGCATAGATTATTTTAAGATATGGCAATTTTAGTTGCGGGAAAAGTTCTATTTTTTTTTCATGTTGTAAAGAACTTTCCTACTATTAATTCTGTAATTAATGTTACACTTGCAATACAGAAGGAATTGTGTATATTTTGAAATGTCCATGTAACAAGTTTTATGTAGGTGAAAGTAAACTAAAGTTTAAAGTGCGTCTTCAAGAACATATAAGGGACATTAAAAAAGTTAACTGTGATAGTCCTTTAGCTATGCATTTTAAAGAATTTCATGCAAGTAATTTTAAACTGTTGCAAGGTTGTGTTTTAGAACAAGCGGGGTCTATTTTTTTAAATCCTGTATCAGTAAAAGAAAAATTGTTGTATAAAGAAGCACAAGCACTTTTTACTTTGAAATTTGATACATTGGTTCCCAAGGGTTTAAACACAGAACTTAACTGGAAGTATATGATTTAATTAATTGTTTAATTGACTGACTATGTATAGGGTGAGGGAAACTGCATTGTATTTGTACTCCTTGAAGGCTTAACAGCCGAGGGGGTAGAGTGTGTGAAAAGAGAATAAACTTTTTTGCTAGAAGACTGTGCCTTCCCTTTGTGGTTCCGTTACATTTCATTTGGACTTGCAGTGGCTGTTTGGTTTTTCCTTGGGATGGCTACAGATTCTTCAATTAATGTGTCCAGGATTTTTATGGAAGAACCTGTAGTTTCTTCCCAACATTCTATGGAGCAATATGTATTTCATATAGAGGACAGAACACCTGCAGGGGGAAAAGCTTTGGGACAAACCTATGGATGAGAGAAATTGTTGCATGGAGAATCCTTTCCTATCTGTTAAGGCTAATATAGGTAATTTGACTAATGAGGTACAAGAAATGTGTAAAAATTGTAACATTTGATTTTTGTTGAGACTAATACTTAGTTTAACATCCTGACTCTCAACAGGTACTTAGAACTGAATATTACACCAAGAGGGCTTTGTGCCTTCAAAAGCCCTAGTACCCCTTTTGATATGGAAGTGGAAGAAGATCGGGTATTTAGGGAAAGATGGGTTGCTGCAGCCCATAAATGTGCCTCGGAGTGGGTTCATATAATAGAGTGAGATACCTGCAAGCAATGGAAACTAAAAGATGACATTCACTCTGTTCTGATTTATCTGATAAACTGGCTACAGCAAGGATGGATTCTTTGCTGTCTGAAATCAATGCTAACCTTAAGGCATACGGAAAAGACTTGGTGGATAAAAAGAAGGGAAAGTTTCAGAGGGACTTGAGAGATTACAGTAATGGGAAGGCGTTCCACTGAAAATTTAAAGTGCATGAGCAGCCAGATAGTAACAACAGAACCAAGAAGAAACCATTAACGGTTTTGTTTGCTTCTTCGGAAGATCTGGATTCTACAGAAGGGAAAAGTGAATACCCCCTTTTGTCTCCAGCACAAGACCCAGTGGTTCACCGGGAGAAATTTCGTATTTTCAACAACAGGACTGGGAGCTTTCGGAAAGAAAGAAAAAGAAGCAGAACCAATTATGGACACGAACAATGTAATGAAGGGCATAAACAGCAGTACAAAAAAGGTGGATGGCAACAATGGTTTTTATGTTACTGATTGTAATGTTGTAAATCTTTCTGGTGAAGTTATACCGGATGTGTTAGAATCCGTTTTAAATCATTAAAATGTGTTCCAATGGTCCTGCCTCGCCTGCAAAACTTAAAACGTGAAGTGTTTCGGTTAATTAGAAAATTGCATTTAATGTGCTTTTTTTGATAAAAATGAGCTGGCAGAGGATTTGTGTGCCAAAAGCTCTGATGATATAGCAGGTAATTTGACTAATGAAGTACAAGAAATGTGTAAAAAATTGGAACATTTGATTTTTGTTGAGACTAATACTCGCTTTAAAATCCTGAGTCTCAACAGTAGAACTGAACCTCTTGGGGAGGTTTTAGTGAATTCTTGTTTATTGAGTACTTCCAGTATTTTAAACGAAAGCCAATGTGTACCCCCTTTTCATAATCAAACTATTCAACAATTTTCTGCAGTATGTAATTTTTCTATTGAACGTTTATATAATTGTTGGAAGGGCAATATGAATGTTAACGTTAACTCTTAGAATAGCAAACGTAGATCCCCTGGACTCGAGCCGTGAATCAGAAGCAAACTCGCCTGTTGCTTTTTGTCACACAACTTTATTCGATAACTGCCAGCACCACAAAGTACATCTAGTAAGAATGGTTGAGCGCTTTCATCTGCATTTACCAGATTTCTTCAGAACCATTTCCCCTAACATGTCACTTCCTTTATATACACAAATTTTTGGCGCCAAAAAGTTAATTACATAATTGGTTAAAAACAAAATTGTTAATTAAAAACAAAATCACTCAATTAACATTTGTTGAGAATAAAAATACAATAAAAAGTCACAAAAATATGTATATTAACCACTGTCATAAAATGTACTATATACTAGTACTAAAGTGCTTTTATACAGTGCATGATACATTTCATTATTGGGTCCCTTATACTATCTACCCTATGCTAAAATTTTGAATTTATAAATTCATAGTAAATATATATAAATAAAAATATATATTGTGTGTTAATGTATAAAATATATATATAAAATGTACTCGGCTGATGAAATTTCCTTACTCTAACGCCAAAAAAGGCTTGATACTTATATGGTCATTTATACCCGGGGGGATGTGGCATCTAAACATATCTGCCACTTACTTTCTAACCAAGCTAAATATATTTTCCAATTTCCTCCTCTGTCATTTACCTCTACCTGGTCTATAATAGCAAATTTAAAACTATGTTCACTTCCCTTTTCTATAATGTGTCTACTTAGAGCGTTCTTAGTATCTCCTTTCCTAATACTATACAGGTGCTCGTATACGAGTTTTGAATTTCCTCTCAGTCTTTCCTATATAGTATACGTCGCATTTCTCACACTCAGCAATATACACAATACGCTGTGTATTGCAATTACCCTTCTTAGGGTATACTACAGATTTCACAATATTCTTAAGTCTCATCCTACATTTTGTGTTAATATATTTACACTGACTACATGCACCACAACTCGTAGTGCCCTTCCTACTGTTTCCTGTGTAGGCCTTTTTCTTAGTCTCTATTATTCTTTTTAAATTCAAACCTGTTTTATATACTATAGAGGGTTTCGTACCTAGTATGTTTCCAATAGGTACATTACTAGTAATTATGTCCCAATGTTTATGCTCGAGTGGGAGAACAAGTACATCTTCCCAAGTGAATATTACCAATACATCGGATTATACACTAGGTTCCTGGACGACATGTTTATTTTATGGAAAGGTCCAGAAGAGAAGATACAAGAGTTCTTAGAGTACCTTAATAACACCACGGAATTCCTCAAATTTACCTACCAGTATGACAAAGTGGGAATAGCATATCTGGACACTTGGATTAGTACTACAGGACAAGGGTTTGAGTCTAGAATATACAGAAAACCCACGTTTTCAAATGACTTCATACATTATAGCAGTTGTCATCCTGGCCACATCTTTCGTAATGTAGTTAAAGGCCAATGCATAAGGATAGCCAGAATGTCATCGACTAAGGAGATTATGCAAAGTGAATTAGATACTCTTTTTAAGTTATTTTTAGATAGAGGTTACCCTAAACATATGTTGATCAACATTACGTCTTATGTTAAGAAAGAATGGGGTAGTAAATATGTACCACTACTGGGTACAGGCAGTATGGTGAGTACTAAAGTCCAAATAGACCGAGATAATAGAGTATGCATCATCAGGTTTAACCCCTATACCAACATTATGACAGAAATTTTAAAGAAACATTGGGACATAATTACTAGTAATGTACCTATTGGAAACATACTAGGTACGAAACCCTCTATAGTATATAAAACAGGTTTGAATTTAAAAAGAATAATAGAGACTAAGGAAAAGGCCTACACAGGAAACAGTAGGAAGGGCACTACGAGTTGTGGTGCATGTAGTCAGTGTAAATATATTAACACAAAATGTAGGATGAGACTTAAGAATATTGTGAAATCTGTAGTATACCCTAAGAAGGGTAATTGCAATACACAGCGTATTGTGTATATTGCTGAGTGTGAGAAATGCGTATACTATATAGGAAAGACTGAGAGGAAATTCAAAACTCGTATATACGAGCACCTGTATAGTATTAGGAAAGGAGATACTAAGAACGCTCTAAGTAGACACATTATAGAAAAGGGAAGTGAACATAGTTTTAAATTTGCTATTATAGACCAGGTAGAGGTAAATGACAGAGGAGGAAATTGGAAAATATATTTAGCTTGGTTAGAAAGTAAGTGGCAGATATGTTTAGATGCCACATCCCCCCCGGGTATAAATGACCATATAAGTATCAAGCCTTTTTTGGCGTTAGAGTAAGGAAATTTCATCAGCCGAGTACATTTTATATATATATTTTATACATTAACACACAATATATATTTTACTTATTTATATATATTTACTATGAATTTATAAATTCAAAATTTTAGCATAGGGTAGATAGTATAAGGGACCCAATAATGAAATGTATCATGCACTGTATAAAAGCACTTTAGTACTAGTATATAGTACATTTTATGACAGTGGTTAATATACATATTTTTGTGACTTTTTATTGTATTTTTATTCTCAACAAATGTTAATTGAGTGATTTTGTTTTTAATTAACAATTTTGTTTTCAACCAATTATGTAATTAACTTTTTGGCGCCAAAAATTTGTGTATATAAAGGAAGTGACATGTTAGGGGAAATGGTTCTGAAGAAATCTGGTAAATGCAGATGAAAGCACTCAACCATTCTTACTAGATGTACTTTGTGGTGCTGGCAGTTATCGAATAAAGTTGTGTGACAAAAAGCAACAGGCGAGTTTGCTTCTGATTCACGGCTCGAGTCCAGGGGATCTACGTTTGCTATTCTAAGAGTTATTGTTGTTTTGTTCCACTTTGGTTACTTGAATGTTAATGTTAACCTGTCTATAGAACAATGGCAGGCCTAAAAATGTTTGGTTATCAATACTCAAATAGTAGTAAAACCGGCAGATAAAGGCAATAAGGTGGTCATTTTGAATTGTAACCAGATTGTGAAAATGTGTCATCTATTGAATGATAGAAAAGTGTATAACAGAGTTGATGTTAGGATGTATAAGCAAGCTATTTTTGACTGAGGCACTACTTCATAAAAGTTATAGATTAGGCTATTTTTCCCAAAAAGACATTGAAAAGAATTTTTCTTCACAGGGCTGTGAATTAGCAGTTTTTTAATGCTTGCTTAAAATGCATAACGGCCTGGAGAACTTGCAAGGCAGCCCAATTGTCTTCGATAGAAAGTATTTTTTACACAACATATGTATTTTTTTACATGAATACTTACTTCCCTATGTTGAGAAAACAGTATCTCATATCAGAGATGCACAAGATTTGATTGAAAAAATTGCAGATTTAAGTTGGGAACAAGGTATGTATTGGATGGTAATAGACGTGCAGAGTCTTGCACAAACATTTTAAAGTTCATGGGACGAAGGCCCTGAAGTATTTTTTAGGAGATACCTCTTTATCTAGTTATGTATTGGAGCTTGTTAAGTTCTGTTTAGAAAATAATTATTTTATTTTTAACTATGAAACTTTTCAACTACAAGGTACGGCTATGGGGGCATCCTTTGCCCCCATGTATGTCAACCTAGTGATATCTTTTTTGAAATTAAGAGTACATTTCATCTTTTTTTTTTTTTTTTTTAAAAACATGTCATTAGCTATTTTAGATACATAGATGATTTGATTTTTGTTTGTAGGAGAGGTAATGATCACGGAAAAATTTTCATTGAGCAGTTACATAATAACCAGTTTGGTCTTAAGTTTAGTGGCTTACAGTTAGGTGAGAGAGTCAAGTTTTTAGATTTGAAATTGTGGGTGAACAAACAGGATTCATTGGCAGGAAAGTTCACAGAAAGTTCAAGGGGAGTTTCACATTTCCTACATGGTTCCACCTGTCAACCCCCACTTGTCTTCATCTTTGCCATACACTGTGTTTCTGAAAATAACTAAGTTGTGCAATATAAAGACTTTGAAGAAGAAATACAAGATTCAGTTAAAATGTTTACAGATAGAAGATATATGACAAGACAGAAGGGTTAAATGCTTTAAATAGGGTAAGAACGAAGAGTTATAAAGGTGAATATCTAAGCAGAAGAAGAAACTCAGTAAATACACATAATGAGGGACTTCCATTTATTGAACTGATAGATTTTGACAAAAGAAGAGTTAGGGGAGATGCAGAAAATAATAGTGCCAACCATACTGGTAAGATGATTTACTTTGTGACTATTTACAATGTATTAAGTCAACAGATTGTGTAAATGTTACATTACTATTGGCCTAGGTTGTTCAAAGATGGTATTTTGGAACAGTGTTTAGCAAACACACTTCTGATTTCTTATAAAAAGGGCCGTAGTATCTCTGATGCAACAGTGCACAGTAAATTTCAAATGCCTAAAGTAAGAATACATAGATTATTTTAAGATATGGCACTTTTAGATGTGGGAAATGTTTTATTTGTTTTCATGTTGTAAAGAACGTTCCTACTATTAATTCTGTAAATTTTTTTCCAGATGGATGTTATACTTGCAGTACAGGATGAATTGTGTATATTTTGAAATGTCCATGTAACAAGTTTTATGTAGGTGAAAGTAAATGAAAGTTTAAAGTGTGTCTTCAAGAACATATAAGGGAGATTAAAAAAGTTAATGAGTGGACAGGTGATCCGCTGTGGCGACCCCTAACTGGGAAATGCCAAAAGATGAAGAACAACTGTGATCGTCCTTTAGCTATGCATTTTAAAAAATTTCATGCAAGTAATTTTAGACTGTTACAAGGCTGTGTTTTAGAACAATTGGGTCTATTTTTTAGACCCTGTAGCAGTAAAAGAAAAATTGTTGTATAAAGAAGTACTTTTTACTTTGAAATTTGATACCTTGGTTCCCAAGGGTTTAAACACAGAACTTAACTGGAAGTATTTAGTTTAATTAATTGTTTAATTGACTGAGCGAGTGTATATGGGGTGAGGGAATCTGCATTGTATTTGTACTGTTTGAAGGCTTAACAGCCGAGGTACTAGAGTGTGTGAAAAGAGAATAAACTTTTTTGCTTGAAGACTGTGCCTTCCTTTTGTGGTTCCATTACGTTTCGTTTGGACTTGCAGTGGCTATTTGTAGTGGAAATCCTTCAAATTGACACCCGTGTCCCTATGGATCAGGCAGGGCCATGATGTCAATGTGGCCCCTAAAACCTCAAGAAAAGTGGCCATTTTGTAGAACAACAACACAGTGATGTTTCTCTTCTCTGCAGTACATGGGAACCACATACTGTCCTCCACATATTGTAGAATAATATCAAGGAACTGATATAGTCATGAGGCTGATATCTGTGATATGCTCACCATGTCTCAGATGGCCTTTGGAAAGTCCATGTAGTAAGGAAAGTCAATGGTGGTCATACCTTAGTGTCCACAAGGACTGGTATTCCACACGACCCATGAGATTCCCTGTGAGGATAGCAAATGCCTACAAGCTCCTATATAGTGTGTCTGTCCACAGGATAGAATTCAAGTATGTCTCTACCATGGAGGGTAGTGATAGGTTAGGCACAGATGGATCTACATGTGACCCAGAAGACGACTGTTCATATCATCACAGATACTGGCTGTGAGTATAACACTGAACATATGCTGTTTAGGTAACGCCTCTACTCATGAAGAAATGAGAGCTTACAAATTCCCTGGTGAATGGAGTTTGTCGCACAGTTTTTATACATTTCTGAATCACTGTGCTAATTGTTTACCCTCATTTGTATTAACAGTCAATGTCATTCATTTACATTTCATTGTATGATCATTAGCACAAAATACCATCTGCACTGTTTCATCAGGTTGCACAGTGCCATTATCTGTAGCTCACTGCACAATTTCAGCTAATGTATTCCACTTTTTGTTTATGAAGCCAAGCCTTAGATTGACTTGTACTGAATTACATAATGTTAAGCAAACTATGTACTTTTGAAGCATAAAAACACAGCGAAACTATTGGCAAACAATAACTAAAAGACAAAAATGCCTACATGGTAGTTGACCTGCAGAACCAACAGACGTCAGCCCGATAACTCAGAAAAGCTTTGTTACCAAAAAATAAAAATTTAAGCGCTTTCGTCCTTTACAAATAAGGACTTCTTCAGAAATCACAAACATGCTTACATACAAGAATTTATAGTAAAACTCAAACACCTAACTCTTAATTGGTAGCTCATTAGACAATTAAAGTAAAATCCCAGTATATTAAAAGACCTCTAGTCCAGACTAATCCCTAAAAACTTTATTGTAAAAAGACAACCCACCCCTATACAAAAAAGGAATGTTAAACCTTAAAAAATATGTATGTATACAAAAATGATGTGGAATACAGTGTATAAAAATATAAGAATGTGAAATATTGACTGAGAAAATATAACAAAACCAAGTTCCTCATCCCAATAACATACCATTAAAAGGCAGTACTGTCTCATAGAAAATATAACCAAAAAATCATAAACGCCAAACTAAACTATATAAAATTCTTAAAATACTGCAAAGAATGATCCTAATATAAGGTTAATGCTCTATGTTTAAAAATGTGCATAAGGCTAATATTAACATTTAACCCTGGGGGGACAGTGGCATTCAGTCTAAACTGCCAATATAGCTTTCTCATTGCTAGCCTATTTTCCCAATGCCCTCCTTGTGGATCCCTCCTCACCATTTGAGTAATACCAGAAAGAAAGACAATACATAGAATGTTTATACAAAACATTGTTCGAATTCTAACGTTTTATAGCATATAAATGTTCATAAACCAGTCTTTGTAAGGTCCTCTCAGTTTTACCCACATAAATGTAATCACACCAAACAAACAGCAATATAAACTAGACCTGTGCTTCCACAGTCTCCTATCCCAAGTTTAATGTTTTGAGGGAGTTGTCCAACCATCAAATCCTAGCCACATAAAATGGAGTCACAAAATGTACATGCCCCACATTTATGGGTACCTACCATTTTGGTCGAAAAATCTATGAAAAGGGTGTTCCAAGAAATATTTCAAATTAAAATCAGTTTTAAAAACAAAAAAGGGTCCATTTCCCAGGCAATTAATTAAATCTGGATTAGTATGAAACATAACCCAGTTTTTAATAAGAATTTTCTTTACCTCATTACTAAAACTCCCATACTGTAACACCATAGAGTGAGCAAAACACAAAGTTATGTACTCACCATAATGTTTGATGTATGTAGTCCATCTTGCCTTACATTCTTACCCCTGGGTTCGGAGCCGAACCTCAGCTATGACTCGGCCATACTCTAGCTCAAAGTCTTCAATTGTATCATGGCTAAGAGGTATCCTATCATGCAACAGGCCCATTCCCCAGATCTTGTTTGCTGCAAGCGCACACACACATACTGAGAACAACCCCAACCGAAATGACTACTGACACCTAGAGACTATACCTCCAGGTCCTCAGGGGGGGGGGGGGTTAGTAAGAATGTAAGGCGAGATGGACTACATACATCAAACGTTATGGTGAGTACATAACTTCTTGATGTTATGTTGTCCAATCTCACCTTCTTTCTTACCCCTGGGAACAGCGTCCCTAGCACCTTGACCTTGGGTGGCTCAGTGAAAAATACTCTTGAGCACTGTGGAACCAAAGGAAGATCTGCCTCTAGAGACCAGATCTAATTTGTAGTGACTAATAAAGGTATGAGGCGAAGCCCATGTTGCTGCAGCGCAAATATCATCTGTAGACATCCTAGCCTGAAATGCAGTAGATGTAACCACAGATCGTGTAGAATGAGCCTTCACTTTAAAGGGTAATTCTTTGCCATTGGAACCATAACTAAATGAGAAGCAATTGGAGATCCAGCAAGACAAGGTTACTTTAGAGACAGAACCCCAAGTCTAGTGGCTGAAAACGAGTCAGCAGTTGATATGATTTCCTGAAATCTTTTGTCCTATGTAAACAGAAACGCAATTGTCTATGAACGTCTAGCTGATGAAACTTAAATTCTGCCTTGTTAGAAAATTCAGGAAAAAATACAGGCAACTCAGTGGATTGGTTGATATTGACAACAGAAGCAACCTTTAGAATAAAAGAAGGATTGGTTCTTAAGAAGACCCTGTCTTTGTGAAACACCAAATAAGGTAGCTTAATCGATAAAGCTTGGAGCCCAGAGACCCGCCTAGCTGAAGTTATGGCTACCAAAATTATTGTCTTCCATGACAAGAATTTTAGGTCACGCGTAGCTGCGGGCTCAAAGGGAGTTGAGGTGAGCTTCTGTAAAACAAAATTGAGGTCCCATGGCATTACTGGATCAAAGACCTGAGGTCGGAGTTACATTGTCCCTTTCAGAAAGGCCCTACAAAGCCTACGAGCCATAAGGTTGGGCTGATTAGCAACGTGAAAGGTAGAAATCGCTGCCAATTGCACTTTAATGGTTGCTGCAGCTGATCCCTGACTCAGCAGTTGAGAAAGAAAGTCTAATATTGCTGAAATACGAGCTGTATAAGGATCAATATGTCTTTCATGGGCCCAAATGGAGAATCTCTTCCACTTACTGGAATAAATCTTCCTGGTAGAAGGCTTGTGGGAAGAAGACAGAATGTGGCCCACTTCCGGAGAAAAATCATGAAGCCTGACTAGGGACGGAACTGGAGCAGCCAAGCTGTCAACTTGAGGATCTGGATGGAGGGATGGAACTGTCCTGACATATGAGTCAGCAGATCTGGATCTGGGTCCAGAATCCAGGGATCGTCCATTAGATAGGGTTGAAGGAAGGGAAACCAAATCTGACGAGGCCAGTGTGGGGCAATCAGGATCATTTTGCTTCCCAAAGACTGTGCTATCTGAATGACCTTTGATATCAGAGGAAAGGGTGGAAAGGCATACAGAAGACCGGAGGGCCAATCGTGAACCAGAGCTTCCCTGGGTTTCTCCACCTCCGGGGGGATAAAGGTGAAGTAGCTGGTGCATTTGGCATTAAGGGGGCTGGCAAATAGATCGCAGCAAGGCTGACCCCATCTGCGAAATATCTTCTCCGCAACATATTTGTTCAGGGACCACTCATGAGGCATTAGGATAGCTCTGCTTAGCCTGTTGGCAATCACGTTGGACTTCCCCGGTATATGCGTTGCAACTAGAAAGCGTTGGGAAGACACCGCCCACTGCAAAACTTGAAGTGCCTCTCTGCAAAGGGGGTATGATTTGGCTCCTCCCTCCCTGTTCAGATACCATACCACTGACATGTTGTCTGAGTGAATTGCAATTGTCCCTTGAGGGAGAAAGCTCTGAAGTGCTTGCAACGCTAATACCACTGCTCTCATCTCCAAGACATTGATATGCAAATGGGTCTTGTGATCCTGCCACATGCCTTGGACTGTCCTGCCGAGATAATGCCCCCCCCCCCCGATCTGGGAGGCATCCGTGGTCACCGTGGCAACTGGAGAAGATGGTACAAAATGCTTGCCCACGTTGAGATTACTGGCCTGAAGCCACCAGCGTAGATCCTGCTTGCACGTGTCCGTAATCAGAATAGAATGGGAGAGTGGAAGATACTGTAGTGACCACTGGGCGAAGAGCAGCCACTGAAGAACCCTCATGTGTAGTCTGGCAAGGGGAACTAGCATGATCGTGGCAGCCATGGTCCCTAATAACTTGAGGACCACTTTTGCCTCGACCTTCCTCAGTGGTAGTAAGGCGTAGACCTGCTGTTGTAGAGCCTGAATTCTCTCTTCTGCTAAGAATGCCCTCATGAGCACCGTATCTAGTTCGGTGCCAATAAAAGTGACACGCTGCAAGGGCAACAAGGCAGATTTTTCCCAATTTAGAGTAATTCCTAAACTTTGTCACAGTGTAATGGTGGCGTCCCTGGTCTGTAACAGTAGATGCCTGGTGGTGGCAGAAAGGAGCCAGTCGTCCAGATCCAGAAACACTTGGAATTCTGACGTCTCAAGTGAGCCGTTACCACTGCCATGCATTTGGTGAACACCCTGGGGGCTGTGGTAAGACCAAAGGGCAGGGTGCGAAACTGAAAATGACTGGCTCCCAGCCAGAAGCGTAGATGACTTCTCGATGCCCTGTCCATCTTGATATGATAGTAAGCATCTTTGAGGTTGATGGAGCACATCCACGCATCTTTCCCTAACAGAGGGAGTACTGACTGTAAGGTGACCATGCAGAACTTGGACTTTTGTACATGTAGGTTCAATCGGCTGAGATCCAGGATGGGTCTCAGGTCCCCTGTTCTTTTCGGCACCAAAAAGAATCTGGAGTCGGTCCCTAATCCTACTTGGTCTGCGGGGACAGGCTGGATGGCTCTCTGAAAGCAACTTTTTTATTTCTAAAGTTGCAGAATCCCTTTGACCGGGTAGGAACGTCTGGAATTCTCTTGGTTGACGGGGGAGAAGAGAAGGGGAATATGATGACCTCTGGAAATTATCTTTAAAACCCACTCATCTTGGGTGACGTCTTGCCAGGCTGGTGGGGATAAAGAAATTCGACCCCCGACTGGCTCCAGAGACACACAGTCGGGCCTCCTTTCAGGAGCGCTGGTAGGGAGAACCGCAAAAGGAATCACTGTCCCCCTGGTTACGTGGGCCAACTCTGCCTCTAGGGTGGTGTCTACCTGAATTTCCACCCCCTCCCCTGCCTCTGGAGGGGGACTCACTTTGTGCATCCTGAAAAAACATCTGCGACTTCCTGAACCACATTTTCCCACCCTTCTGGCCCTTGGGGTAAGGTCTAGAAGGTATGGGAAAACGGACTCCCACGGCAGACAGGATTTTTCCTTCCTGCTTGCACCTAGTGAGAGTGTCTTTCACCTTGGTTCCGAATAACGATGAACTGTTAAATGGGGCATTGGTAAACGTAGACTTGAAGGCCTCCGCAAAGTTACACAGGCGCATCCAGGAATGTCTCCTAAGAGCGACTCCGGAACCCGCTGCCCTGCTCACTCCATCAGCTGCGTATGAGATCAGCCTCATGGAGGAGTTGGTAAGGGAATTTAGGGTAGACATCTGTGCATTGACCTTCTGTGCCATGGCATCAGAAACGTTACCCTGTAGAGAATCTCCTAGCTCTTTTAGGAGATCTCTCTGGAGCCTTGTAAAATGCGTCAAGTAGTTCAGCGACCACAAAGTAAAGGCCGCTGAGTAAACACATGCTTCCCATACCTGCCCATGGCCTGGGACTCCTTGTTAGGCAGATGGACGGTAGACGAAGTTTCAGCAAGTTCCTTCTTGGTGGCTGCTGCCACCACCATGGCATGTACTGGAATGCCTTTTGTCAGATATTCCTTGTCTGTGGGAGCGGACAAAAACTTATTGGGTCTCCTAGGGACCGGTTCCACAGTGTCAGGAGTTTCCCACACCTTTCGACAGACGAGATCTAGTAGCTCATCGAAAGGGGGAGACACCCAAGAGGTAGAAGGTTGAGACCCGTAAGCCTTCAGGAACACCGACTCCTCATCAGAAGGGGATTTGGAGGGCCAGCCGCCTCAATGCTTCAAGATCTCCAGGATATCTGAAAAAAAGATATCTTTAGAAGACAACTTGGGGGACCCCTCTGACTCCTCGAGGTCGGTGTCCAACTTGAGAAACTCATCTGGGGAGTTGACGTGTTTCCTCTTACACAATCTGTTTCGGGCGGACTCCTCAGGCAAAAACTCTGGGGAGAAGTCAGAAAGTTGGCGGACCACTCATGTTGGTATCCTGAGGCCTTGGGTCTCTGCTGTCCATGGATAGAGGGTGATCTGAAACTGACACCGGTGCCTGAGGGGCAGAGTGTCGGTGCCATAGGATGCAGCTGAAGACCTAGCCAAGCACACTCCTCGTAACCTTGAAGGCTGATCCCCTCAGCTCCGAAGGTCGACTAACCATAGAGGATACAGTAGTAGCCCTCGGCACCAAGGAGATGAGGTCCGAAGCAGATGTCAGGTCCAAGCTCACCCGAGCCAAAGCCCTGAGAGGAAGGCTCGGAACCGATGAAGATCGATCCGAGCCTTCCCCCTCTGGTCCGACTGGGGAACTGTGGACCCTCGACCCCGTGGACAGAACCGATGGGGTCGGAGCAGAAATCAGAACCGAGAGGCCAGGCGAAGCTACTGGAACCGACCTAATGGCACCCGACGGAACTGCCAACTCTGGCTCCGGGGGCAGAGAAAGGCTCTGAGGAGGAACAACAAACGAAGGGGTCATAGTCTCCGGAGCTGATTGGGTCGGAACCGAAATCAATTTGGCCAGCACCGAAGACTGAAGCAGTTTCTTCACCACTCTGTCAACTTCCTCATCGGAAAGGGACTTCAAGGACCTGGAGGATATAGTTGGAGATCTGGCTCTCCCTACAGAGGGAGACTGACGTGAAGGAGAACCCTGTATAAGGAGTGCACACACAGAGACGAGCTGCAAAACCACACGTACACACAAAAGACCTAACTAAACCCCAAGCGGGAAACTAGAGCCTCTAACTAAAAACGGCCTAATAACCGACCGGAACAAAAACTACAGGGAGGACTAGGTCCTCTAAGTTAAACGGGCCTAGCCCGGGGGAAATAAAGGCAGGATAACACCACTATCAGACAACAAAAACACTAAATAAGTTACAAATAACAGAAGCACAACTCAGAGAGACCACACAGAAAACAATGGGTAGGACTAGGTCCTCTAACTGAAACAGGCCTAGCCCGTGGGAAGAAAGGGAGTGGACAGAATACCAAAAAATGGCCAAATAAAAAGGCCACACAACCAGTCAGAGAGAGACAATGAAAATAGCTTTTTATGACCAACAAATATCCAAAACTTTAGAAAAAGTATACTTAGCCACGGCCAAACTTGAGGCCACGTCTGAGTGTAATGAGTGGCAAATGAGATCTGGGGAATGGGCCTGTTGCATGATGGGATACCTCTTAACCACGAGCCAATTGAAGACTTTGAGCTAGGGTGTGGCCAAGTCGGAGCCGAAGTTCGGCTCCGAATCCAGGGGTAAGAATGAAGGCGAGACTGGACTACATAACATCCTGTACTTATGTTATTACACTGAATAGGAACTGGTACGTCACACCCCAATAATGGTTTGTACATAGTACCCTAACCTGCCAGTACCATTTTCCCACATTCTGCAATTAAATCAAAAGGGTATCCCTCTCACTAAACATGTGCAATAGCGTAGCCAACTCAATCTTAAAATCCTGAATAGCTGAGCACATTCTAGCTGCTCTTATTTGTCCTTTCACCAGATTTCCCTTAATATATAAAGGGTGACAACTCAGAAAATCCAAATAAGTATTGGAATAAGAGGGTTTCCTATAAAGTTTGGAACAAAAACATTTATCTCCATAATTTTTAAAAATTGTACCGTCCAGTCTGTACTATCCACTGAAACTTTATGGGTAAACTTAAAATATGAACAAACATTATTAATATAATCCACAAATTCCCCACTTTAATATCTTTGTCCTTCCGTAAAATAAACACATCATTCAAGTAATGTGGATAATGTATGCCAATATTCCTTAAACCTAGAATTCAAAATATGCTTTTTCTCCCGCGAATACATTACCAGATTAGCATAGATTGGTGCACAACTGGCAATTATTGCTACTCCTTTAATCTGCCTAAAATATTCCCGTTCAAATGTAAATAAAAAAATATTTAGCAGAATATATTCCATAAGAGCCATTATGAAATTAATCATATCATTATTTAAGAAAGTAAATTCCTGCACAGCTTCATAAAAAAGCTCCAACCCTTCCTTATGGGGGATAGATGTGAATAAATCAATCACGTCAGTAGTAACAAAGGCACATTCATCAGAGTAATACTCATTCCTAATCTTTCTTAAAAAATCCTATGAATCCAGTAGAATGTAACCAGTAGGGACTAAAATGCCCTTCAGGATTCTGTCGACGAACAACCCAAGTATACGTGGAACTGTTATGGGTAGTGACAATTGTTCTAAGGGGAGGGATAATATTTTTATGAATTTTGGGAATACCAAATGCATTAGGTATAACTAGATATTCATTAAATAAAAAGTTATAAAACATTTCTTTAATAACCCCCTGTGACGATGAATCATCCAAAAATAACTGCATCTTCCTATTAACAATATTAATTTCATTTAATGAAACTACCACGTATGTATCCATATTGTGTATTATTTCACCCACTGAGTTAATATAATCACTTTTAATAAAACCATCCCACCCCCCTTATCTGGTTTCATAACCCTTATATTCTCATTCATTCTCATTTTCCTCAATAGTACTGCCTCTTTACTTAAATTATAGAACTGCCTTTGATGTACATTGTAAGCTCTATAAATTTCCTGCAGACATCTTCTCGTAACTAGCTATCATAGGATAGAATGGGGGATTAAACACTTTTTCTTCTAAGGATATTTCCAAAAGATTCACTATCCATTTTGTGTTTAAACATAGTTCTAAAATTCAGTTTTCTGCTATATAATTTAAATTTGGTTAAAACTTTTGTCGCATCACATCTACGGCTTGAAACTAACTTTAGCCCTTTCTTAAAGAAAAATGGGTAGGCTTAACAAACCTGTTCAGTATAATTGAAAATAATAAAACCATTCCACCTGAGCATTTTACCTCCAAATGCCTCAATTACCCCATCTCCAACTAGTATTTGTTTCTGCCCCTTGTATTGTTGTCCCCTACTTGGTTGGGGTAAAACAATTGTACTCATGAAGAAATGAGAACATACAAATTCCCTTGTGAATGGAGTCTGTCGCACAGTTTTTATGCATTTCTGAATCACTGTGCTAAATTGTTTACCCTCATTTGTATTAACAGTCAATGTCATTCATTTACATTTCATTGTATGATTTAGCACAAAATACCATCTGCACTGTTTCATCAGGTTGCACAATAACATTATATGTATCTCTGAACTGGACCCCCACCCTGCAGGTTGCCACTCACTGTGCAATTTCAGCTAATGCATTCCACTTTTTGTTTATGAAGCCAAGCCTTAGATTGACTTGTACTGAATTATATAAAGTTAAGCAAACTATATACTTTGTACACTGAGTGCCTGTATTGCTCTTTAATAGGAACTGCGGTGGTGGTGCTGCGGTAGCGCTGTTGCCTGACAGTAAGACATCCTGCTCAATTCTCTGCTAGCGCGTCTTCTGTCTGGAGACATGCGTGAATGGGCGTACCTTAGTTGAAGGTTGTGCATTAGAGCTGGCAACTCGGCACATAAAAATCTACTGCCAATCATTAGCGGACCGGAGTTCAACTGTGGCGACCCCTAACCGGGAAAAGCCGAAAGACACAACAACAAAAAGTGCATATTCCATATAAATATATGCCGAGGGTACATTAATATAATACACTATCCAACATCCCTGAAGCAATTGCATTTGTATTCACTGTCTAGGTGAGATTTTCTGTTTTATTTAATTTTATCATGTCATTGATTTGCATAATATTTTCAGGCATTACATTGCAGCAGACAGTTGCTACCTTTAGGAAAGTTTTTTCACGAAGAACCAGTTTATGTGGAGGCCTCCTTAAAGCCATAGCTTCAGATCCACTGACAGAATAAGTTTGTTCCCTTTCAAATAATCTTCTAAGGAGGGACGGCAGTAATTATGTAGTACTTTGTAGATAAAAGGATTTCAGAGAACTATGGCTCCAGTTAACAATGGCAGCCAGTGAAATTTAAAAACTGGCATAGTGGTGTTCCTTAGTGAGAATTTTATTGCCTGTTGTTGGAGTAGAGCAGTTTCGGGTGGAGAAAGTTAAATGATGGGTAGTGCATATTCTAACTTCAGTAGCAATGCAGTGACTGCAGTACTACCTTGTTATGCCAGTAAGTTGGAAATTTTATAAGGAAATCTTTAGATGACTCAGTACCTTGTTGACGTGTGTGTGTGTGTGTGTGCGTGTGTGTGTGTGTGTGTATGTGTATGTATAATCTTTTTTTTTGTCATAAGCGAATTTCATAACACCCTGAAGTCCTTTTGCATTATCTTCCCAGATTGAGTATATGTTTTTGCTGCATTTGGTAGGAATGATGACACCTGCATAAAGAAGGCAACGTATATTACAGAAGTCCCAAGAAAGGCCATAAAATGGGAGAATAGGAGTGGGCTTAATATTGAGCTCTAAGGGGAACTCCCATGGATATAAAACAGGTTTCTGTTTGGGTATTGTGATGGCATTACCCTGGATTTTCTATGTGATAGTTTTTAAATACTAGATTTATTGGCAAAATTTTACTTGAGGGCCTCACCAGATGCGCAGTAGCAAGCCCCGCCCAAAACCCACCCCCGTGATATGTCATTCATGAATATGCATTCCCTCCGAATGTACCCAGGGCCGGCCTTAGGCATAGGCAAACTAGGCGACCACCTAGGGCACCGTAAAGGCCGGCATCATAAAGGGTGCAATTTCGTTAGTTTAACATTACTTCTATCTCTCCACTTTTCTGCATTGCGCCCTCCCCCACTTCCGTAATTCAAGCACGATTCATTCACATCACATAGAATGGCCCCCCACTACTGTGTTATTCCATTCCCTCCCTCCCCCTGATGAGTTTCAGTGGCTGCTCTTGTTGGGCGTTATTTAAAGCATCCAATCAGTGATGCTTTTGTACCACTGACGTCCCCAGCTACTGCTCCAATCCAGAATATATAATGCAGCTCACGCCCGCCTCTCATTCCTTTCCTTCATTAATGAGATAGAGGTGGGCGTATCTATTGGCTGTCATTACTTCCTGTTCCTGATCTGATCTGTGGACTGGATGGTGTGGATTATCAGTGGACTGGCTCCCTGTACAATACGTGGGCTACCAAGTGCGATTTTCGCTTTTTTTCTGTGTAGTACTCGTAACTCCTCACGTCCCTTGTTTGCTTCCCTTGCTTGGCTATTGAAGGTAAGTAGATTCAGGGAGCTTTCTTATGCAATTGCCACACAACGCTATAAAAATATATTTGAGAGGTGGAATAATGCAGTTTTAAAGCATGGTGTGTGTTTAATTGGCAAAGGAGTTTTCATCAGAATGTTTTTAATAACAAAATATTGGCAGAAGAAGGGATCTGTCTGGATTTTTTGAATATTTAAAAAATCTGCACGTTAGATATGCAAGTACTAGCACATGATTTTGTTGGGACATGGCCAAGAGGGTAACTTGACTGTAGCAGATTTTAATTGTTTGTACTATGGAAATTTATGAGAAGATTTTATCATCACATTTGGTCCAATATTGCTTGAAGTGAAGGAAATGTGTACTTTGTCGTAGGGAAAATTGTATTAGTCAAAAATTAATAATACAAGAAAGTCCTGTCAGAATATGTATAAACAGATCACTTGAAGGATATCAGTTTCCAAAACTAACCCAGTCATTCAGTACAGATGATATGCCAGACAGCAATGACATGTTATAAACTACATGGACACGTGCTGTTCTCAGGCAGCTGCTGTTTGTAATTAAATACACTGAAACACATACTATGTATAATTAGTCAATAAATGTGATGGATACCAAATGTTTACATGTAAATTATATGAAACCTTTTGTTTAGGAAACCAACCTGTGTAATTCTGAAGTTATGAATATCAGTTTTACAGATCAACTAGAAAATTAGTCATGCCTGCGAGGAATTCAGTAACTGTAACAAACACAGATTTTCTTTGTGTTATGAGACATGACTTTACCTATAAAATACACACTAATAAAGGCTTCATTAGCACAGCAAAATGGAACTAGCCCTGTGCTCCTGACTTAAATGTGCCTTTGTCCATGACATTCCATGTTTCTACTGCTTGATGCATATCAGATCATTTTCTTCCCACTCTGGGCTGTGCATAAAAGATGGCCCTCCCACCAACCCCTCACTGACCAAGACATCCACAAGCTGGAAACAGAGAAGAAATGAACTGTTCCTCCATTGCTTATATCAGACAGTTTCACACTCCCGAGTACTACCTATGGCCATGGTGAGAAACCTGGTAAAGATTATATTTTTCCTCTGCACATCATGAGGTGACTGCCCCTAATT
Source organism: Protopterus annectens (assembly GCF_019279795.1). Lineage (NCBI taxonomy): Eukaryota > Metazoa > Chordata > Ceratodontiformes > Protopteridae > Protopterus > Protopterus annectens. Next base: position 422,926,332 of record NC_056743.1, on the reverse strand, counting down.
AATCGTGTGACCTTTTCACTGTGTAAAACATTTGTAAAGGCTGCCAGAAAAGAATGGAGTCAGTGTCAAGTTCTGTCTAAAATTAGAAGTTTCCCATATGGTATAGTGTTATCCACTACGCTATTAATATCATGTATAGATTTTCAGCACATATTCTGCTGCTATGACAAAGTCTAATTTTGGTTCCAAGACATTAAAAATGCATGGAATAAACATTTCCAGCTTCCTTTATTTTTGTGTGCAAGATGATGCTTAAATGTGTAAAAATGGTTAACGCTCCCGCAGTGTTGATCACTATAAAAGTCTTCAGCTTCATGTTTAACATGTCCGTTTTAAATGTTCAAATACTGATGGGTTGTTTGTTTGATTAATTTTCACGAAACAAATGTTCATGTTCAAATACTGATGGGTTGTTTGATTAATTTTCACTAAACAAATGTTTGTGCATTCATTAATAACTGTCAGTTCTACAGATACCCAATGTCTGTTTTACAAGGTACAAAGAAAAGACAAGTGATAAGGGTACATCACTCTAAAGCTGAAACACTCCTATTCAGAAACATCGTGGTGCCCTTATCATTAAGTTAAATGTCAATTTACTAGCAGTGAGAGAAATCTAAGAAGTGTAGATAGGTGGGACCATATTACAGCAGATACCAATATACTATAAAACTTGTGTATCAAATGATACCAGGTTAGAAGTCAACATTCAAAGCTGTAAGAAGACAACAGTACAAACTATTAAGATGCAAGCAAATACCAGAAAATAATAAATTAAAAAAGAAACATTTATGGCAACTTTATGTGAACATTTAATGAATTTGGAATGGATATATGTTCAAAATGAAATGGTAAGTCAATATTAATGTTTCTAGTTTATGAACCTCACCTCTGACCTATATAAATTCCATAATTGTTTTCTACTGTCAGTTGTTTAATAGTGAAATTCTACAATAAGAATATAATAAAATTGTCTACCTTAACATTTTGCAGATTTTAGTGAACTATTAGGACTTGATAAGCTAACAAATACTGTTTTCACCAGTTTTCCTGCACACCTTTGAAACAAGCAGTAGGCTTGACAGTCCCAATAATTAATGTGAATTTCTTTCCACACTCTGATGTAACGTGCCTTGTAGGATGCAGTTCTTAATGAGAATCACAGAAAGAATTCATCATTATGTTTAACCTTAGATATAGGATTATTTATGACAAAACATGAAATGGTGATTGGAAATGTGCACAATAAAGTGTTATACTTCTTCCATCCAATGCTTATTCACACCATTTCCTCATAGCACACAACAAGGAATCTGTTATACTCCAAAACACCACAAAGACCATAAATAAGTGTGTGTGCGCCTGAGTTTCAGTGTCTGCATGTGTGCCTTTTTGTGGTTGAGACTGAGGAAGACAGACATGCAAGCAGGCAGAAAGACAGACACATGGTTGCATGACAAGTCAAGAAAAATAATTCTAAAAGGTTGTGTCATGTAACACATCTGTAATACTACTTGCAAATTTCATTGTAAGTCAGCAAATAGGTGTTGTTTAAATGATCTTGTTGAGTATGCATTTGGTGTTAACTGAGAGCATCTAGGAAATAGGTTGGTAAATTGCAATGCCTTTAAGATTGTTAAAATAAAGACAATATTGTGGAACCAGAGCAGATTGAAATTATTTTATTGATCTGATGATTTGTTCTGGGTAACAGGACTAGTCCAATAGCCCCTTTCAGCTATAGTCCAGGTCTCTAACTATGAGAATAACAAGGGAAGTGGAAGATGTACATAATATCTCAAAAATGCGTGCACTAGGTACCTCGCTGAAACTGTTTCTGTAAAGCAGATTACATTTAAGGTGCAGCTGGTCTAGAAAGAGTAACACAGCAAGTGATCCCTTCCAGGAAACTGCTGCATGAACCTACAAAAAGTCATGACGTTCTGAAGTATTTGTAGTGGAGATGACTGATGATAAAAATTGCATAGTCTTACCCATTTAAAGTTTGAGACAACCACTGCCATACCCACATCTAGTAGGGGGATGGGTATTATTTTCTCAAGCAAGATTTTACTTAATCTAATTAAGCAGGTATTATATTCTGGAGCACATTCTCAGCAATTATGAGACATGGTTCTGAGCTTTCTCTACATGGTTAGCAAAGATATTTACCCCATTACACAATCTCAGTTGCTTCCTATTGTGAATAAACAGCTGAGTCTGAAAGTACTAGTTTAACCACTTTATGGTTACTAAACAACAGCACATTGCCCATTTTGCAGTTAATGTTTATTTCTATTTTTGACAATGACTTATTTACCTTTAGATGTTCCTCAGTGGTCTTAGTCTAGAATATTTGAGCTAATAATCATGACAGTGTTTATAACAAATGTATGATATATGGGGCCTAGAAAAAATCAGTGGAGTATCCTTTTCTGATAGCTGAACTGGTGAGATAGAGCAATGCTGATTAAAATACTATCAGACCGCTGTTTGGTCTAGGACATATATGTTCCAAGTTCCATGAGACGCTCATTATAAGTTAATAGGTGTATACTAAGATAATGACTACTGGGGCCTTTATAAGCCTAGCCAAGCATGCAAATTGTATCCCAGAAGTTTATATGCCTTAGAGGCTATTTTAAGGTGTATATGTAAGCTAGGACAAGAAACATAGGTGCAAGACCCAGGGTGTATTTCTAATTTCCCATCTACTGGTCCAGGTTTCTCTTGAATAGGGTTAGGGAAAAGCTCTGCTTCACATAGATAAGAAGCCTGTTCCAGAGAAGAGAAATTCTGTGAGACATATACCTGTCCCTCCAACATGTCCTATTTAAGTCAGCAGAGAAGTTTAAATCCCTAGATTCAGTAATTTGAATCTTATTCATTTTCTTGATATGCAAAAGGTCCATCATAGTGGGATTCAAGGACGCCTTCTTTGCCAGGCATAGATTGCTTTTCAACAGTCTGTAGGAAACAGAATATAGAGATAGGGCTGTGAGGCGATCTGCATAGGACATGTTGTTTCCACCCACTACTCTTTCTGTGAAAAACCTTTATAGACATTTCATTTGTTACAGGTGCCTAATCAGGTACATATTAAAGAGGTCATTGTACTCAATTATGAGCCTGATGAGTTCCAAATACAGTGAAACTGATTTCCTTGGACCTAGATGGCATGCCCTTGCTTACAGGTTGAGCAACATGGAATAATTTCCTTACTATCTTAGACACATGCATACCCAAATCCCTACTTGTCCTACCGTTATGGGTATGCTGTCAATGAGGTCATGTCCTAGGGTAAGTGACTTCCCAAAGGGTACTATTATACATTTTGTGGCACTGAGCTTTAAACCACGGCTTTAGCACCTGTTATTCGACTGTGTGAATGCTACACTAGCAACAGAGCAAGCAGGTTTGTTAAGGAGAATTCAGCCTTCAATTGCAGTCAACTACACTACAAGGTGTCTGTTACAGTATGACTGTTTTTTCATGCATTTAAACATTGAAAGAACTGGAGTGGGTTTTGTGGGAGTGACCCATCTGTGGGCATGGCTAAAATATGGGTGTTCCTTGAGTTCGGTGTTGGTGGGGCGTAAGGGGCACCAGAGCAGTACTTCACCTAGGGCGCCGTTTCAGCTAAGGCCAGCCCTGAATGTACCATCGGATGTCAAAAAAAGAAAAGCGCACTGATATGTAATATAACAAGTAAAACGTTACCAACATCAGTTGGTAACATGGAAGGTAAGGGAATGCAGTTTAATACTACCCGTGCACTTCAGTATGCAGTAATCGCAGTTTAATAACTAGTTTGAAATAAGTGTGTATCACCCACTGAACTCATTGGCTTCCCTCCAGAATGTAAAAGGCAGGTTATTCAAGCATTTCATATACACATTCATATGAAAAATAATAGTTTACATTCATGTCATTTTATTTTGTAATTTTAAAGGAAAAGTTTTTATATACATTTATGTCTGGTACGTACTGTCAAGAGTTTTCCCCTGGGGCCTCTTGGCAACAGAGTTTGCTCAGTCAGACTTTCCCAGTCATCTAACTAGAAAAATAAAAATTCTGAGTGCAGAGGAAGAGGTGCGTCAAGCCTTGCACATGTTGCAGTGAAAGCTACTATGTGTGAATTTACAGTATATAGTTGCGGGCTTGCATTTTTTACACTTTTGCTGAATAGACGGAGGAGTAATGAATTGTATTATTGATCTGTAATGAGTCTGCTATTGTTTGTTTTAAACTGGGCAGTCACTTGATACTCAAACAAACCTAGTGTCTGTCTTTTAGATTTCTCATTATTCCTTCTGGTTTGTGTCACATTGCTGTTTTACCTCATTAGCCTGAGAACAAGTGAATAGGGAAGGGGAGAGGCAGCAGCCTTAGTATAACTAATTAAGTTACTGCTTTCAAATTCAAATTTAGATTTACCAACATCATCCTTTAAACCCACTGGGCCAGTGGATACCACATCCCACAATGCTGAATCCTTCACAAATGCTTTCTATGGACATCTCCAAGAATGCAGGATCATGCAATCCCAAACAAATCCAAGTCCCTCTCCACCAAAGGCAAGCGTCCTGTCTGGTGGACCTCAGCCATTAACAAATTGTATAACAAAAGAAGGAAGCTACTGCACGACAGAGCAAAATCCCATAAAGGGAAGACATCTCTGATCAACACTAGCAGAAAACTACGTTCTCTCATAAAAACTTCCAAGGCCAACTTTGAGAGAAAAATCGTTAAGGACACTAAAGATAACCACAAAGCCTTCTTCAGCTATGTTAGAAACCTGGATGGAAACCCTCAGATATGCTCTAGTTAGTTCACAACAACAAAAAATACACTGAACCCACAGATATTGCCAACATTCTGGCTGACAGGTTCAGTGCAGATTTCTCCCCTCCCTCACCCCCAAAAGAAGAAATACTTATCCCAGCTGAAAGTAATCTCCCTGTCATCTCAGATGTCCAGGTGAGAGCCGCCCTCAGCAAAGCTAAAAACACAGCATCAATGGGACCTGACGGTATCCCGGGTTGCGTGCTACGTGAACTCCAAGCGGAGCTAAACCCGCACATAAAAATGCTATTTAACCTTAACCTTACTACAGGATATGTACCTGAACACTGGCGTACAGCAACAGTAGTCCCACTCCACAAAGGGGGTACCTCTACAGACCCTGGAACTACGCCCATAAGCTTAACCAGCCTGGTCTGTAAAGCTATGGAAAGAATCATTATGGAACTCATAAACAGAGACATTGGGGACCTACAGACACTTGATCCCACCCAGTTCGGCTTTGTAAAGGGCAGAACCTGGTTGACTTTTTCGAAACAGTCACTAGAGCCATTGATGAGGGCAAAGCTGTCCATACAGCCTACCTGGACTTGGCTAAGGCCTTCGACACAATACCCCACTCAGGCATCATAGATAAGCTCAACAGCTTAAATGTAAACTCTTATTTCACTAGATGGGTTGCAAACTGGCTAAAGGACAGAACCCATAAAGTTAAAATTGCTGGAGCATTGTCAGACTCAAAGCCAGTCACAAGCGGTGTCCCACAGGGATCTGTCCTGGGACCCCTCTTGGTCGGCATTTATTTCTCAGATGTTAAAGCAAACATGGGAGGGTTGTGGCTGACAAAGTTCGCAGATGACTGCAAACTAGGCGCCATAGTCGATACACCAGCGGACACATACATCCTACAAAAAGGCCTCACTGAAACGGACAACTGGTGCCGGAGTCATGGCCTTAAACTAAATGCCAAAAAATGTATAGTCATCCCCTTTGGGAAAAACAAAATACCCACAAATTATCACATAGACAGCAACCCACTGAGTATGGAAAAGGTAATCAGAGACCTAGGGACCCAAGTCGACAGCGACCTCTCATTTGACACCCACGTTGCCAAAGTGGTTAGAAAGACATTCTACCTTGCACACCTTATCATGAAGGGATTCACATCCAAATCCAAGGATGTCATTGTACCCCTATACTCCTCCCTCATCAGACCCATGATTGAGTACAATGCCCCATTTGGTATGTACCTCACCTGGCATTTGCAACAGCTGGAGAGACCACAAAAGTACCTCACCAAGAGGATCAAGGGTCTCCAACATATGTCTTATTCTGCCAGACTAAAGAAACTCCAGCTCTATTCAGTAGCATACCGCCTGCTCAGAGGTGATCTGTGCCTGACGTACAAGGCCATGTCCAATCAGGAACTGATGGACATGCTCCACCTCAAAAAATCCAAATCCATCAGAACCATGAGAGCTAAAGACTTAAACCTCGGCACAAGTATGAATAGGACATGCTGGAGGGATAGATTCATAACCCAGAGGCTTCCCATGCTCTGGAACAGAATCCCAGTTCATGTTAGGCAGAGCTCCTCACTAACTCTCTTCAAGAGAAATCTTGATGAGTGGATGGGAGATAGTAAATTTACCCCAGGGGTCACATCTGTGTCACTACTAGACAGGGGCACAGTAAACTAATTCTATTATATAAGGGGACCTTCACTGTGTCACTACTAGACAGAGGCACAGTATTCTAAATCTATTCTGTGCATTTTTGTACCATTTCATGGGGTGGCGAAAGCCACATCACTATGGCTAGGCTTGCAAATGCCCCAGGGCAGATAGCCTAGTACTAAACTATGAAACTATGAAGGTTGGAAACAGTACTGAGTTTTTATGTGTAAATTGCCACTTGTGATTTCCAAAAATTCTGAGTGCTAGGCCAGTTGTCATTTTGGTTTAGAACAGCTTTCAACACCTGCTAAAGCATATGCTGTAGTCCAGTTCCCAGGCTAATGAGATGTCAGTGCTGAAGATAACTGTTTAATATATTTTTTGTAATAGCATGCTGAAGGAGTCATCCCAAAAATATGTATGCACTTGAAGGCTAATTACATATACAGACCGGGTTGTCACTCAATTCGCGACACACCCACTTCTGTGCGAAACGAAATGGTGAGGCCCTCAAGTAGAATATCGGCAATTTATCTTTAGTGAAATCACAGTGGGGTTATTGTTATAGTGGTCTGGTATGGTCTACTATGTCAAAGGCAACTTTCATACCTTGAAAAGTAGTGCAGGCCATTGTTCAAATTATTGCAAAACTGACTGGTAAGGGGGTATGTAACTGTAAACATGCCGATATTTTTGGTTGCCTTTGGGACATAATTTTTTCTTATCCCCAATACTTCATGTCCACATTGGGCCTACCAACTTGTCTCCTACCCCGAATTTACTCTGGTGTCCCTGGGCTCACCCATTTCCACTTCTGTCCTGGGGATTTTTTTTAGATGCCCTACACATTCCCTGTCCTGCCTCCCATGCTTGGTGATTTGTCCAAGGGCAACTCCTTTCACTGAGTCACGCTTCCTCTAAGGGAGCATCATTAATGAATGCCCTCTCCCTGTGATGAGCGCACCCATCCTTTTCTGCTGCTCCATCAGTCTCCCAAGCTGCTAACAAAACCTGGTTTACAGGGCTGTAGTTTGAGCTTTATCCCTTTACGCTACCAGAGCAGCTAAGCATACTGTTACTGAAAGCCATGCTGTTTGTCTATTAAGAGGTTATATTTGATAATGTAATTTAGAATTTGGAGTACATTATTCTTCCCAGAATTTTAGCCTTTGAACAAATATGATACTCAAACTACTTGGCCTGTAATTGCTGATTATCACATTAGATTAGCTTGAGGGAAGAAGCAGACAATAAGACAGCCTATATTGGATTTATCTACCTCAAGTCCATTCCTATCTTACCCCTCACTCCTCCTCCATCTACCCTATGGCCTCTTGAACACCTCTGTGGATTTCTACAGTACCACCTGTCCAAGTAATCCATTCCATAACTCCATAATGATTTCTATGAGGGACTACTTCCACATATGCAGGGGTTAGTTGCCCCCTACGTGATGTCTGTGCCCCTTCCTGCCCTTTCCTTTCTATTCAGAACAACCCCATCACTTCTCCCATATGTACCCAGTGCATCTTCTGGTCTTCAATGAAAATAAAATGCTAGCTCATCCAGTATGTGGCCATAGCCTTTCCACTCCATCCCTTGCATGTGTCTGGTGATGTTATTATTGATTCCTTGATGCACCTGCTTTTCCTGTTCTTATATGACCCCAAGAAATGTGTGCAGTACTCAGTGTGGCCTGATCATGGCCTGGATGAATGGGAGTATCAGCTCTGTTGAGGATATATCCTAGCTTTCTGTAAGCTGTTGCCACTGTCCTGTTACTGTGCACCGGGAGGTCCAGACAGTGTGTGCTTAACCACCACTCTTTACATAAAGGTTGCTGCAGGTCATGTGCAGTATTTTGCATTTGACTGCACTGATCCTCAGCTACCATCTTTCAGCCCACTTGGTCAGTCTTTCTAAATCATTCCTTTTAGTCTTCTTCTTCATCCTCTGATGTGGCCCTTAATTTTGCGTCATCATCACAGAGATAGACCCTATTTTTATTTTCACATGTATGTGTGAAACAAACCTATTGAAGCGTAACGGACCCTAGGATCTTACCTTGTGGCAGCTTCCTACTGACTTTCTTTATGCCTGACAATACCCCTTTTTACCAAAAGTAGCCATATTTTACACATTTAAGTATGCAGAAATCACATTTATTTCATTACACTTGCTTAATATCAGGAGAAAGTAAGCCTGTCTAGTCTGTCCTCAGATGTGTTTTATATTTTACTTCACTCTGTCACTATCTTCCCTCTTAACTTTTTCCACCTGTGCCATGCCCTAACTTTGTGGATTTCCCATCACTCATCCATTCCAGTAGTCTACTCTATGGGTCTGCAGTTTCAGAGCAGTTAGTCCCTACATTCTGCTGCCTCTGCCCCTACTGCACTCTTGTCCTGTTTACAATGATTTCTTCAAATATCCATCATGTGATACTGAGCACAAATGTATATCCCTCCTCTCCTCTCCTGTACTCTTAACAAAGAAGTGTTCTAGCTCCTCTAGCCTCTTTTGCCATTCTTACTATAGATATTTTTGATAGCTTTTCTCTGCATTATTCCCCATTTTTTTGCTCTGCTTCCCATTCGACCATAAAGCATTTTCAGTCCATTTGTTCCTCCAGTGGCAGGATCCCTACGTCTGCTCCAGCCAAAGCATGAGTGACAGGGAGTGGTGAGGTCCTTTATCATGGGGCACTGGGGTTTATTACTAGGTCCATAGCTGTTCCCTTGTACATGCAGTGGATGCATGTAAGAAGCATACCTCCCACCTTTGCAAGATACATCCCACCAAAAAAATGCACTTTATTTTGCTTTTGCCTCTTCTTAAAAGTACTCAATTGTATTTATTCTGCTTCATAATAGCCAGATTAAATTGTAACTGTTACTCTAAGCCTTTTGGTTTAAGCACTTGGGCTCCAGACCAGTTGTTTTACATTAAGAAGGTTTGTGGTCTGCACTGTTGTGGCAGGACAGGTAGCTTACATCCTTCTAAGTTGGGAATTGCTGATTAAAGCTTCAGTGTCTGTTATTCTAAAAGTGTATTAGTTCTGGTTAAAGCACGTGGGCTTCAGGCCAGTTATTTTTCATTAAGAAGGTTTGTGGTCTGCACTCTTGAGAGTAGAGGCTAGATTCTGCCCTTCTGAGCTGGGAATTTCTGGTTAAAGGCTTATTGTGCCTGCTTATTTTAACTGTTTCTTTCTGAAATTGGTGCGCATTGGTTGCTGTAGCATAGACTAGATTCAGGCATCCTGAATCTAGTTTTGTTTGTATAACTTGAGCGCTAATCCAGGCCATATCTTTTGGAGAAGGTTCCGCTGCACCCTAGTGGCAGGAGTGTGCAGTTAGAACTTGTCTGATTGAAGACTGCTGGAACAGGGCTCAGTTCTGAGCTTTTTTACTGGTTAATTTGGTAATTTGTTTAAATCAGTTTGCTCGTTTTCTGTTGTTATATAAAAAAATTGCACTTTTTTCATCTGCTTTTCCTGTATTTGTGTTTCTTCCTACTTTATTATTTTGCTTTTGCTGCTTGTTCTTAAAAATACTTAATTGCTTTTATTCTGCTACATTTATTACTGATTGTTAGTAGCCTGATTAAATTGTAACTGATATTCTAAGCCTTTGGTTGAAGCACTTGGGCTTCAGACCAGTTGTTTTACATTAAGAAGGTTTGTGGTCTGCACTGTTGTGGCAGGACAGGTAGCTTACATCCTTCTAAGATGGGAGTTGCTGATTGAAGGCTTAGTGTCTGTTATTCTAAAAGTGTATTAGTTCTGGTTTAAGCACTTGGGCTTTGGGCCAGTTATTTTACATTAATAAGGTGTGGTCTGCACTCTTGTGGGAGGAGAGGGTAGATTCTGCCCTTCTGAGCTGGGAGTTTCTGGTTAAAGGCTTATTGTGCCTGTTTATTTGAACTGTTTCTTACTGAAATTGGTACGCCTTGGTTGCTGTAGCATAGACTAAATTCAGACCTGCTGAATCTAGCTTTGTTTGTATAACTTGAGCACTAATCCAGACCATCTATTTTTTGGAGAAGGTTCCACTGCACCCTAGTGGCAGGAGTGTGCAGATGTTCATGTTTCACTGTTGCAGTCATTACATTTGGGTAATCTGCTGGCAGGTTGCCCTCAGTCGGCCTGAATTCCAAAGTCTTGGGTCCTGCATCAGTTGCTGTCTCCTCTTCCATGACGTCAGGTCGTCAGGGGTATAAAACAAGCAGCCAACACCTTTTTCTTCAGTCTTTCTTGCAGTGCGGTACCCGAAGCAGAAGCATTTCACAAATGCCGGTCGGCCGAGTCCTGAAATATTCGAGTTTGAGTTTCAGAACCGAAGTCTTCACTAAAGCTAAGTACCCCATTGGGGAAACTTCTTTCTTACTCCATACCGATGTCAGAAAAAGTTAATAATTGTATTACTTGTGGGAAGCAAATACCTCATAAGGATTTCCATTTATACTGTATTCCTTGCCTAGGCCCTAATCAAAACGTGCCTGGCTGTCGGTTTTGTGCTAGATTTAACCAACGCACTATTAAGCGTCAGTATATTTTTGCCTCACAGTATTTTGGAAACAGATTTAACTACCCAGAAATGTCGTCGGATAGCAATCCAGCTACTGGAGTACATAACGCAAAGAAAGGACAGAGACAGACAGTTGAGGTCCAAAACCGACAACGAAGCTTCTCCTAAGCCAGTCGCCGGTACTCAGTGAGGCGCTTTCGCAGCCCCTGATACCTGCTACTTTCGAGTCGCAGGCCCCTACCGAGACCCATGTGGAGTCCGGCACGCCACGAGATACTCAAAGTATTGGACCCATCGATGTATCTCTCTCGGTTGGGCCCAGAGCCACTGAGCAGGCACCGGCTTCTGAGGGTGTATTCAGGCCTCAACATTTTTATATCAAACCAACGACAGCTGCAAAACCAAAGACAAAAGCAACTTCTAAAACTAAAAAACCAATGCATGAGCCACGTGCACAGGCCGCTATGCCTAAAAAACAGATGATCAAAATGGCTGAAGACCTTATTACCTTGATCAGGGGTTCCCATCCCCCTCCTGATAAGAGGCCTAGGCAAGACACTGATTATGAATCTTCAGATCAAGTTTCTATTTCTTCTGATTCCTCTTCTGATCAGGAATTATCTATACCTCCCTGTGAGGATTCTGATGCAGAGGAGTCTATACCATCTGCATCACCTCCTGAGAATTATTCATTTGGAGAAACCTTGCATACTTTGAGGGAGCATTTTCACTGGGAGAGTCAAGATTTCTCAGAATCAAAGAAGAGGCTCAGGGATTTAATCCTTCTCCCTCAGCACAGGCCTTTAGCCATACCCCCTGTTTAGACATTGTGGATGATGTGTTTTCGGAGTCAAGCTTGACCCCCGACTCCTTACCTCTGGCTCTCAGCAAGCCTGACAGATATTACAGGGTCCCTGAGTCACACAAATTTTTATTTAGAAACACTGCTGCTGATCCTGAAACTATTTCACAGGGTCCAAAGGGAGTTAAGGCCTCAACAGCAAAAAATCCTACCCCCTCTGACAGAGATTCAAGGGCACTGGATAGATGGGGAAAAAAGGTTTATACATCTGCATCCTTGGCAATTAGGGCCTTAAACTGTCAGTTTCATAAGCTCAAGTATCAACAACATGTTATGGGATTGCTGAAACAGAAAATTATGTTGATTTCTGAATGTGCATAAAATAAAGAATTGCAGGAATTTTTGCATGCAGCTGAACAGGTTGGAAAGCATACTTTGCAATGTGGTTTTGATTCCTTAGAGGCCTCCTGCAGGACCACAGTTACTGGATCTGTGATTAGGAGGCATGCCTGGCTAAAAGAGCAAAATTTGCCTGATCATGTTAAAGCTAAATTACTGGATGCACTTTTATACCATGATACTCTGTTTGGTATTAAGGCAGAAGAGGTTTTAAAGAAAATGGAAGACAAAGCTAAGTCTATGCAAACTGTAAAAGACGTCTTACAAGTGCAGCCACCAAGATTCAGTAGACAATGACATACAAAAAATTGGTCCTTTCCTGTGTCAGACAGAGCTCAAAGGCGCAAATCCAGATGCCCTAAGGTTTCCAGATACCAGGCACAAGATTCTTACAGGTCAAAGCAATGGGGTGCTTCTACCTCCAAATCTGGAGGAGATAAAGCGCAAACCTACAGAAAACAGTCCCAATGACTTCCCTCTGCCTTCACCAAGCACTTACCTTTTGGCAGCACCCTTAGGGGGAAAATTTGCACTTTTTGCTCAAAATTGGCAGTTAATAACCCAGGACAAGTGGGTGCTAAACATAGTATCACAGGGATACAGATTCCATTTCCATACTCTGCCAATGGCAAACGGTTGGCCGGATCTGCCAAAAAATCAGTGGGTAGAGGCACAGAAACAGGTTACCTCCCTCATGGATATGGGGGTCATTCAGCCAGTACCAGAACAGGAAAAAGGACAAGGTTTTTACTCAAGACTGTTCTTGGTACCCAGAAATGACAAGGCCTGGTGGCAAATACTGGATTTATCGATTTTGAACACATACCTGGACATTCCAAAATTCAAAATGCAGCTTCTGCCCATGCTGGGCAAGAATGCTTGGCTGGTGACATTAGACCTAAAAGAGGCATACCTGCATGTCCCAATAAGGCAATCGTGCAGAAGATACCTCAGATTCAAGACTGGCTTAATGCATTACCAATTCTCTGTACTGCCCTTTGGCTTATCTACTGCGCCCAGGGTCTTTACAAAGTGCCTGGCACCAGTAATTGATTTTTGCAGACAAAGAAGTATACAAATATATCCTTATCTGGACGACTGTCTCATTCAAGCAGAGAACAAGGACATTCTTCTTCAACACCTGGCGTTTGTGAAAAGGTTTCTAACATGCCTAGGGTACGCAATAAACGAAAAGAAATCACAACAGGTACCCTCTCAAAAGATAACATTCCTGGGTGCAAGCTTGAATACAACTGCCCAGATGGCTTACCTCACACCAGACAAACAAAGGCAACTGACTGCTTACTTCAAACTGATGGCAACAAAAACCCAGTTATCTGCAAGACAAACTCTGCAGGCTTTGGGCTTCATGGCATCCTGCATCCTACTGATTCCATATGCAAGACTGCATATGAGGAAACTTCAATGGTACCTAAAAAGTTTATGGAGTCAACATTGTCACAGTCTGGAAACAATGATTCCTCTCATTCCCTGCCTACAACAGGAGTTTCTATGGTGGGCAAAGGCATGTTACCAAAACATGGGACGGCCCTTCACTCTACCCCTTGCCAGCCAAACCTTAACAGACGCATCAGATTATGCATGGGGGGCCCACATGGCAGGAAGATGCATTCAGGGCATATGGACCCCAAAACAAATGCATCTACATATCAACCAAAAAGTGATGCTAGCTGTTCAAAATGTCCTGACAGCTTTCAAGGACTTACTTCATCCAGGACAACTATTGATAAAGATGGACAACACCACAGTTATGTGATATATAAACAAGCAGGGGGGCACACACTCATACCCCCTTTACAGATTAGCCATGGCACTGTGGGACACAGCTTTGACTTACCAAATACATCTTCAAGCTCAATTCCTGCCAGGAAAACAAAATACTCTGGCAGACGATTTAAGCAGAAACCTTATGGACCCTCACGAGTGGAAACTAGATCCACAAGTCTTCAGCATGATAAAGAAATGGGGGAGCCTGGACATAGATCTATTTGCCTCTCCTCAAAATTATCAATTGAAAAGTTTCTGCACAAGGACTTATCACAGACAAGCATGGAAAGTGGACGCCCTATCCTTCAGTTGGAAAAACCTATCAGTTTACGCCTTTCCTCCTCTCCCTCTTCTTCCCAAGGTCCTACTAAAAGTCAGACAAGAGAAACCAAAGATGATAATAATTGACCCGGACTGGCCCCGACAATACTGGTACCCAATCCTAAGGAGCTTGTCTCAATACCCAGCTTGGACCTTACCTCAGCGACCTCAACTACTGTCCCAGCAAAACAATCCGATCCTGCACAATCAGCTCCAGAGACTGAACCTGGCAGCATGGCTGATCATGTAGTTATACAAACAACACCTCTCAGTAAAGCTGTGATGGATGTCATTTTGGAAGCCAGAAGGCCTAGTACTAGAAAATCTTATGTTGTTAAATGGAAGAGATTCTGTGCTTGGAATCAAGCACAAGGAACTGATACAGCAGAACCAACTATTCCTCAGACATTACAATACTTGACTGAGATGCTTGACAAAGGCCTATCTTTCTCATCAATTAAAATCCATGCCTCTGCCATTTCAGTTCATTACAATACAGAGCCACCAATCTTTTCTCATCCTTTACTAAAGCAGTATCTTAGAGGAGCCAAAAATTTAAGGCCTCCTAGAAGATCACAAATACCTGCAGTAGACCTTCATTATGTGTTGGAAAAGCACACCCTGCCTCCATTTGAACCAGCTGCTACTGCTGATACAAAGTTCTTGTCATGGAAAACAGCTCTGCTACTAGCAATTACGTCAGCAAGAAGAGTCTCAGAGCTACAGGCCCTCATGGCTGTGGACCTTTATCATATTTTACCCAGATAGGGTGTCTCTGAGGACAAATCCTTCATTTATGCCTAAGGTGGTTTCCAGTGTGGCTCTTAACCAAACTATTCATCTGCTAACCTTTTATCCAAATCCACAGAACAAGGGGGAGAGAATTCTGCATTCCTTGGACGTACAGACAGCTAAGATTCTACTTGAGTAGGACTAAAGCTCTAAGAAAAACTGAGCAATTACTAGTGACATATGCTGCAGGATCAGAAGGAAAGGCTATTTCAAAACAGACTATTTCAAAGTGGATAAGCCACTGCATTTGTTTCTGCTACTTACACCATGGCAAATCTGTGCCCAAGGGCATTAGGTCACATTCCACCAGAGCTGCAGCTACTTCAGCAGCCTTTCTCAGAGGAGTACCAACCAAAGACATTCTAGAGGCTGCTACCTCGAATTCTGTTCACACCTTTACAAAGCATTATCATTTGCCTCTCTACTCTGTCCAGGGCAGGCTTTGCCACTGCAGTTCTGCAGGGCCTTATAGCCACACCTAATGCTGTTTAGCTCCAGCCTCCCATCCATAGCTTTGAGATTCTACCCAAATGTAATGACTGCAACAGTGAAACACGAAGAACATAGTACAGTTGTGTACACTTACCATAAATGTAGATGTTCAAGTGTATTCACTGTTGCAGTCCAGGTTTACCCGCCCACCATCCCCCTTTTATTCTGGAGTTTATATTTCCTTCTCTATCTTCTACAACCTATGTGGTGTATTTGCTTGTAGAGGAAGGTAAAGTTAGTATTGATGCATGTATATATAGTTTATATATATATATATATATATATATATATATATATATATGCTACATTTTTGGGGGCACCTGACATCTGGGGCAAGAAAAACTAAAGAAAATGGCGTCTGCTGCTTGTTTTATACCCCTGACGACCTGACGTCATGGAAGAGGAGACAGCAACCGATGCAGGACCCAGGACTTTGGAATTCAGGCCGACTGAGGGCAACCTGCTAGCAGATTACCCAAATGTAATGACTGCAACAGTGAATACACTCGAACATCTACATTTATGGTAAGTGTACACAACTGTACTTTAGAACTTGTCTTATTGAAGACTGCTAGAATGAGGCTCAGTTTTTAGCTTTTTATTGGTTAAGTGGTTAATTTGTTTAAATCAGTTTGCTCATTTGCTATTATATTTAAAAAAAAAAAAAAAAAAATATATATATATATATATATATATATATATATATACACACACACACACACACACACACACACACACACACACACACACACACATACATATACACACTTTATGCATCGCTGCTTAGCTAGGGTTAAACTATTCCCGGCGCCATAAAGTCTGCTCTTCAAATTTTCCTTTAGAACTAGCCAGTTTTTGAGTTTCAGCACTCAAATCTGTTTCTTTGAGCTCAGCACTTGTTCAGAACTCGTTGTAAGCACTAAATGAGCTAGAAATTACTACAGCACTCAACTTTCCTCACTTGTCTAGAGGAAAACAGTTTTTAGTACTTAATAAATAAGCATATCCAGGTATGCCTAAGGGGTCAGCTCCCGGTGTTTTCTCCTGTCTACCTGATGAATCTAGGCATCTTGGGGCAATGCAGCAATTGCCTCATGTACACAGACAACCTTCTCCTAACACCCAACACTACAGCCGGTGAGAGATGCACTTATATAGCCCAACTGGAAGCAAAGCTCTCTTCACCCAAGACTGTACTAGACAGTCAAGAGGAGGAAGGTAAACACTTGCACCACACCACACTCATCACATAGTCCCTCAAAACCTGCACCACCAAAACATACACACAGAAACATGAAACACACCTACATTCGCGGAGGCTCTCAATACAAATCTGCTCAAGCAACAGAGACCTCCAAAGCAGAAATACAAGCAACCTCCACCCCCCAACACAAACCAAATGACGCATAGCCCACAAACTCAGTGTGCCACTCAACCACAGCCCATAAGGCATGACAACGTACTCAACACTCTAGTCATAGGTGACTCTGTAGTCAGGCACACTGATGTTCCACTCACCAGGCTAAACAAGGAGAAAGTTACTGTCAGCTGCCTGTCAGGTGCCAGAATCTGCCACATAATGCACGCACTCAGGTCACTCCACAACAAGTACAAATATGACTGTCATTGTCCATGTTGGTGTGAATGACCTGAGACGTACCTCCCTGGACTACATGACAAGAGACATGGAGGAGCTCTCCGATCTTGTAGCCCAGGCAGGTATGACCTTAGCCCTGAGTAGCATCCTGACATCACCCAGAAAGATACCACAATACAAGGACAAAATGATTGACTTCAACAATTGGCTAAGCTTTTGGTGTCATTTAAGGGGATCCAGTATCTGTCTGCCTGCGATGATATGATTGACAGACCAGGATGCTTTGCCAGAGATGGCCTGCACCTGTCGCCCTTGGGATTCCTGATACTGGACTAAGGCTCTTACCACCCCTGTAGTGCCTTTTTTAGGCAAGGTTCAAATGGCAAATTCACCACCTTAACAGGTACAAGCAAGCAAAATCTGAGGGTAATGCTACTCAATGCTAGAAGTCTTAACCTCAAAATGCATTCACTCAAGGCATTCCTTAAAATGGAGAACATTGACATCTGTGCAGTGACAGAGACCTGGTTCAAGGCTATAATTCATACCACACCTTTCGGCCACCTAACCTGGACTGAAACACTAAAGGCGGAGGCATGTCCATATTCATTAAGGATATCCACATCTCCAGGCTAGTTGCTCAGCATAATGCATCCGAGATTATCCAAGTGCAACTATCTCTGGGCAAGACCGCAATCCAAATTGCAACTTGCTACAGATACCCCACCATGCCCCAGGATTCCCACTCCTCACTTCTCGATACACTAGAAAATATTAGGGTACAACCCAACACCCTAATAATGGGCGATTTCAACTACCCCACCATTAACTGGGAAAACTACTCATGTACCAACTCTTTTGCTCAACGTTTTCTGGAATGCATAAATTCCAATGCCTTGGATCAACTTATCCACACCCGCACCAGGAGCAGCAATATCCTAGACCTGGTCATTGCCAACATAGGCAACCACATCAGAGGTCAATTCCTCGTTGGTCAGAGCCAACCACAAGCTAATCATGCTAGACATCCACATCCAGCCCCACTCCCATTAGGGAAACCAACATAAACAATTTCTCCAAAGCCAACTTCACATGGAAAACTTCACGGCACCCATGCAGACAGACAATAGAGGTACGACTGCTGAATCCTACACAAATTCACTTTATAAGCACTTACACGAGTGCATGGATCGTGCTATCCCTAACAGAACCAAGATGCTATCCTCCAAAAAAAGGAAGCCAATCTGGTGGTCCCCTGCCATAAACAAACTCTACAACAGAAGAAAGAAACTGTTGCAAAAAAGAGTAAAATCCCATGATTGGAGGAACTCCCTGGTCAGCCTCAGTAAGAAGCTGAGATCCCTCATAAAATCCTTCAAAGCTAGTTACGAAAACAAAATTACCACTGATTCTAAAGACAACCACAAGCATTCTGTAGCTATGTCAAGAATCTCAATGGCAACACTCAGATCTGCTCTGAGTTACAGCACAATGGCACTAAATATACAGAACCAACTGATATTGCCAACATCCTGGGAGATAGGTTCAGTGCTAACTTTATCCCCTCTTAACTCCTGAAGGGTCCATCTCTATACCAGAAGAATGCAACGTTCCTGTAATCATGGCTGCACAGGTAAAAACCACACTCTCCAAAGCCAAGAACACAGCATCCATGGGACCTGACAACATCCCAGGCTGTGTTCTACATGAACTGCAGAATGAAATGTCACCCCACCTAAGCACCATGTTCAATCATAGCCTCACCTCAGGCTTTGTGCCTAGTCTACTTAACACCGCAAGTGTGATGAGACCTTGGGACACAGGTGGACAGTATTCTCTCCCCTTTGATAATCACATTGCCACAGTAGTCAGGAAATCCTTCTACGTGGTACACCTCATCACAAAAGGTTTCTCATCCAGGAAAAGAGAGGTCATTGTTCCCCTCTACTCGTCACTCATTATATGTACCTATTATAGAGTACAACGCCCCTTTTGGTATGTACCTCACAAGACATCTACACCAACTGGAAAGGCTGCAGAAATACCTCACAAAGAGGATTACCGGCCTCAAACAGATGCCCTATGCAGACCGTCTCAAAAAACTCCAGCTTTACTCCGTCGCATATCGCCTACACCAAGGTGATCTCTGCCTAACATACAAAGCTATGTCATACCCAGAGCTGTTGGACATGCTCCACTTAAAGAAATTCCAATCCCTCCAAGCTACACGCTCTAGGGACCTAAACCTTGTCACTACAATAAACAGCACGTGCTGGATGGATAGATTCCTGTCCCAGAGACTTCCCATTACTATGGAACAAGCTACCTATCTATATCAAATAAAGCTCCTCATTAGCACTCTTCAAGAAAAATCTTTATTGGATGGGAAGTAGGAAATTCACCCCGGGGATCACCTCTGTGGCTCTGCTCAACAGGAGCACAGGAAAATGATTTTCTTGGGTGGCGAAAACCAGGGTACATTTTTGGCTAGGCTTATATAGACCCTAGGACCTACCTATGAACCAAGAGCCCTACATCCCAGAAGGTAACCAGGTGTGGTGGTCTCCAGTCTGCACTGGGGATTCTGTCTAGAATTCACACTCCATCAGACAAATCAAACTCTGGTCACATCTGCCTCATATTGTGGGCTTTGTCACACTACATTAGTGCAGCTATTTTTTCTATGGATGTCTTCCAGCAGTCTGTTTATTTCCTTGTTTGTCCTCCAGAACTGCACACAGTACTGAAGATGAGATCTAACCAAGGCCCTTCCATTCATTAGGCATTTCCACATTGATCTGTTGAAAACCTCCACTGAGATCTGGCAGCAGACTGAACAGGTTTCTGAGATACTTGAGAGTAGCCAATCATTTGTGCTTTTTCTTTCCTTAAGATAAACAGATGTTTATCATATTGCTCACTGCTGCAGTAGCCTTCACTTTATGGGTTATATCCTGCCAAGGATGTAACTGCTGGCCAGCTTCCAAAGCTTCAGGGCACCCTATATGCACCCAAACTATCAGTCAGCTAGATCTGAGCTGACCAAAATGACAGATTTGGGCACGAAGCCCTTCAGAGCTTTCCTGCTGCCAAACAGTATGTTCCTCTGAGGATTTCAAGGATCGGTGATCAGCTCATGCTGTTCCTTTGCTGGGCAGATAAGTTCCATTCGGGGAAAAAAAAACTTTGCTCAAGAAAGTTATTTTAAAGCTAGGAGTTTGTGCTTTATCAGACTATCATGAGATTGTACTGTACTTTTAAATGAGAGTAAACTTTTTCCTATCAGGTTAATTTTTTTTTTTTTAAATATTAAAAAAAAATTGTGGAGAAATTGTTTAATTTTACTTTTTGGCTAAATGTTTTAAAGCTCTTTTTACTGTACCATTTTCGGCTTGAAAATTAAACAAATTGATGGCCCCACAGTCACTTCTTCCAGCCAGGAAAAGAAAACATTAAGCAAACAGCATTTGCCCGACAAAGCAGACTAGCAATTTGCCTTGTCTGCAGATGATGATTCTTAGGCTATTAGTTGTACTCATCTTTTATTCCAAATCTCTCTGGTGTAGCATGTACAGACACTATGGACCAGGGATCAGCTACATCCTCTGCGGATGTTGGGGTACCCTCAGTGGGCAAGGGAAAACCACTCTTGTTGGTCCAGGGAGAGGGAAGAGGAAAGGCTTCCCTGTTTTGTTAAAATGCTGTACCCATCATTGGGGAAGCTGATGCTGCCATTAGTAACACTGTTGGCCTAATTTTTCCTGTCAAAAAGAAACAGAAAATGAAACATGTATGGAATCCTCAGATTTCTTTGCACCAAACTATTGATCCTTCTTATAAATTAGTATCTGGTAAAAGAAAGAGGAATATCATTTTTCCTGAAAAAATTAAATATTCTGAATTTGAAGAGGAAAATGGAAGGGACAGATACAGGGTTTTCTCCTCAGATTTCTGACTCGGATTCTGAAAGAGCACAGTTTCTGTTTCTCCCCATAGGGTTTCTCTTTCTCTGAGACTATTTCTAGAATGTGCCAGTGTTTTCAGTGGCAGAACACTGAGTTTTTAACACCTTGATTAACACCTTGATTAAATTATCACTTAAGACATAGGCAGGCATACATTAACAGAAAGGAAAACAAATCATTTTAACATTTTCCCATTTAAGTACAATATACATCACATATATTTTATTTGCTACTGTCAGCCCAACATTACAAAAAACTGCTGAATTCCTGCCTTCCATTAAACCTCACTCTTCCTCCTGGACATTATTATGCATGGATTGTTCCCACAATTTCCATTTATTTCTATGAATTTTGCTCCTTCCCTTTTATAAAGATCCCTCTTTTATCTCTCTCATAATATTCAGTACCAAAGATACAGTTGGTGTAGATTTTGATTTCCATTTTCTAGTAATTGTTTTTACAACCAACAGAATTAAACATAATAATGCCTCACTATGTCTAGGTAATTCTGATCCTGTATCTCAGCTTAAAATAATAAGTTCATTACTTACTGCCATTTGCTCACCCAATATTTCTGATATTATGTAGAAAATATTTAAAATCTGCCAATTCATTACACTCCCAAAACATATGTCCCCACGTCTCCCTCATACCTCTAATATTTGCTGTCTGCCTGAGGAAAAATAATTTGAAGTCTGCTTGAGGCATAAAAATACTTATGCAAACATTTCTAAGCAAATATCCTAAACCTTCTGGATTTGTTTGCATACTTGGGAACCATACATGTCTTCCCATTTTTTTCTTGTAAATTGCTTTTCTAATGTCTTTTCTCAATCTTTTCTAACCTCCCCAGTATTTTAAATTACCTACTTATTATCCCTTTTTAACAGCTGCTTCTGTTCTAGATACAACTAAAAACTCTACCAAAGCAGGCCTTTCACTTAATCCCCCCAATCCCTTTCTCTGCATGTACTCTGTGAACAAGCTCTCATAGGGAAGGCAGTCTCTTGCCTACAATCCAAATGTCTTGCTGACCTCATCCTACTCTGTTACCTTTACTGCTTGTTATTTGCTCCCAATATCTTGCTACCTTTGCCATGTTTCTCCAGTAAATTCCAGCCCCCTCATCTATTTTCCATACCCTTACTTGCTGTCATCCCTATTGGCAAAATCTCCCTTCTCCAATATAGTATTGGCTTATTTCTTATAATGCTTTCTGCTACTTTATGAATTTCTTTCAGCTTTTCCCAGTTAGGGGTCGCCACAGCAGAACTCCGGTCCGCTAATGATTGGCAGTGGATTTTTACGGTGCCGGGTTACCAGCCCGACACCCATCCTTCAAAGAAGGCACACCCATTCACCCACGCACCTACCTGCAGGTGTTTAAACGTCACTCGACCATAGGGAGGATATGCAGACTCCACACAGAAGGCGCTCCAGCCGAGAATCGAACGGGAGAACCTCTTGCTGTGAGGCGACAATGCTAACCGCTGCACCACCGTGGATATCTGCTACTTTATGAATATAATATTCTGTATAGTTATCATTCTCCTTAAGGATCTGCATCAAAAATTCCACTCTCTCTCTTTAACTCCCCCTAGCTTCATCATCATCCCGTTCCACTTTGAATTATAACTATCTGCTTGTGTTATGTATACGAGCCTTAACTTTATAGCTCTAAAATATCCATTCAAATAAGGTAAACCTAAACCACCTTGTTCTGTTGGAAGGATCAGTTTTTCCCTCTTAACTATTGCCCTCTTTCCCTCCCAGATAAATTCTTTCAATTCTTTATTAATTATTATCCAAAACTTCTTGGGTTGTTAAAAGTATGCCTGACCTATATAAAAGACTAAAGGGACTAAAACATTTTCACTGCTTGTATCTTGCCATCCACATCCATAAATAAGAGTTTGCAGTTCTCAGTTTTTATGTTATGTTTGTTTAGTCTCTTCCCACATATTCTTAGTTGCCATAACAGAAGCCTTTTTAATCCATACTCCAAATATTTCATGTCCCTATAATTATGGGATACTGCACAAATTAATGTGTGGGTACATAGTTTACAGCTATAGCCTTTGTTTTATATTCATTAATTTTATATCCCGAAAAGCCTTGAAACTGTCTCAAAATGTTCCACAACATTGAGATCTCATCTTCTGGATTTATCAGGTAGAAAATAATATCTGCAAATAAAGACAACTTCTTGATTACTATACCAATTATACCCTCGTATTCCTGAGGTTCTTATTTTATTTGCCAATGGCTCTACATATAAAGCAAATAAAATGGAAAGAAGACACCCCTGCCTGGTGCTGCTGTTCAATAGAACATTTGAGGTTTATTAGTCCTTCTGAAAATGTTATAGCTGTTACAGAAGGAATTTCCAGAGCCTTCACCTGTTACTCCATTTCTATCATCTTGAAGGATGTATGTGTTTCTGTCTTTAATTTTCCTGAAAGCCAGACAGCTGCTCCTGAAAAGACAGGATATATAAAGTTCGGTATTTTTTATTTTAATGTTTTATACTCTTCCCAAACTTGACCCAGCAGTCATACTTTTAGTTAATTCTGCTGCTGCTAAATGTTTAGTTAATTCCAATCCTACTCTTTCTGTTAAGGATGATGATTGTTAAGGGAAAAGGTATATACTTCTGCAATTTTGATTTCTGGAATTTTTTTGAATCTGCAGGCTCATATGTTAAGTTCTTTATGAGGAATGTTTTGTCCACAATTTCTTCGTGTGAAGAAAATCTGCTTTAAACAATTTAGTTTCTTCTGTTGTACAAGTCACTACTCATTGTTTACAGTGTATATCCATGACTTAGTTGATATTTCTTCCAAGGCTATGGTTGCTGGTACTGTTTTTAGGAGGTTTGCATGGTTGCATTCTCCAAACGTCCCAGGTGATGATAAAAATGAGATTCTAAATTCGCCTTTCAATAGAGCTTGTTTTTTGTCCCTCTGCTACAGAGGTGATCAAAAAGTGTGATGAAAGGGATAAGTTAATAAAGGGAATCTCTAAGGTTTTTCAAATGTCCTTTTCCAAATTTTCTAAGGGATTCTGTAATCCCTCATCCAGTTTTGGAAAAAAAATAAATAGTGTCAACAAAAGATATTTAAACACCCATTTAAGAAATGGAAAGGTGTTTGAAAAAGAATTGTGGAATCTCCCAAGTGAAAGGACAGTCCAACAAGTCAGAATGACTGTTTAAGGGACCTTGTCCCCAGAACCTAGCAACTCCTCTTCCCTTCCAGAAGGTCTCAATCTCCACTTTTCTCTTACTCAACAGATAGTTTCAAACAAAAGTGTTCAGAAGATAATTCATCAAGATTACAGTTGACAGTTGAAAGAAATTCCTCCGTTCCAGGGGGTAATCCCTCATCCACCTGACCAGAGTCTCTTATTTCTACTTGTCCTTCATTTCATGCTATTTCAGGGAGTGATGAAACTAATTCCTCCTTCCTAGGTGGGAAAAGATTTTATTTAAGGATGTTTTTAGTGCCCAATAAAGGAAGAACATTCTTGGAGACCAGTTCTGGATCTTTCTTTCCTAAACCTGTTTGTGATATTGCCAAAGTTCAAAAAGCTGTCAGTTCATAACCTTTTACTTCTTCCATATTCATGTTGCCTGGTAGCACTAAATTTAAACGGTGCTTAATAACACATCCCTGTTCATCCAGACTTCAGGAGTTTAAGATTTTGTGTGCCTTGCCCTTTGAACTATCCACTGCACCAACAGTGTCCACAGACTCTCTAGCTCCAGTTATAGCTCATTGCAGGCTACAGAGTATCCACATTTTTCCAGATTTAGTCAACTTGCTTATCTTTGCAGAGTCTTTCTCAAAGTATCCTGAATCTCTCACGTGGATGAGAGCTCTGTTAAACAAGCTGATATTCCAAAAGAATATTCAGAAGTCTTTGACTCCTTCACGCAGTATTGTGTTCCTGGGGTATGAGCTAAACACCTCAGTTCAAAGAGCCATTCTTCCACAAGAAGAAATAGATTTACATCTAGATGTATTTCTAAGGTTTTCCACTCAGACTTTTGTTACTGCAACAGAATTCCTCAAGATTTTGGGTCTCATGGCATGACTCCATGTGAGAAAAATACAACATCAACACCCTTTGTCCTTTCAAATCCCAGTGCTGGGGCTTGTCAAAAGGATAATCAATTGGTGGAGACAGCAAATATTCTTAAATCCTAGTCTGTTCTCTCTCCCTGTCCTAAAGCAGTCAGTCGCCACAAACACCTTGGACTTTGTTGGGGGAACTGTTTCAGGAGAGAGAAAAGTGCAAGGTGTGCAGGACATCAAGGACATAATGCAAGCACATAAACATCAAGAAGATGCCCTGATCAAGGCATTCAACTGCCTGAGCTATCTTTGGTCCCCCAGTACCTCTTCAAGATACAGAAAATACCATAGTAGTGGTATATCAGCGATCGGGGGGGGACCAGGTTGTACCCTCTTTACAGACTAGTCATATGATCTTGGGATATAGCTTCAGAGCATAGTCTCATTCTACAGGCACTCTACATTCCGTCAGAGCAAAATTGTGTGGCAGATGAGCTGAGTAGGACAAGGGCAGACCCTCAAAACTGGAGAATAGATTGGAGGTCTTCCAAGATTTTGATCAGTTTACAGAGAGTTCCTCAATTAGCCCTACTTGCATCCTTTCTGAACAATCAGCTGGCAAGATTCTGCTCTGTCTCTGGAAGACAGATGCCTTTTCACTTTCTTGGAGAGGAATGTTCATGTATGTTTTTTTTCACCCTTTCCACTTGTATCCAGGCTCAATAATGGAGGGACAAAGGACCAAAAGCAGGAAGAAAACTATAAAACCACAATTTTATGAGACACGGAACCAAAATACGAGGCAAAATTCTGGACATTTTGCGAAGACCTGTACAGTTGAGAGGTATGGTGACCATGGATACCTCCCTTCGGGGGGGTGGGGGGCATTTCAAATGGAAGACCGTTTAAGGGATGTGGTAATAAACAGAGGCCAAACTTCATATCAGTGTATTGAAGTTGAGGGTGGTCATCCTAATGTTACAGTCATTTCACAACCTCCTACCGCAGGATGTGACAGCCATTCACTTGGAGAATGTGTCAGTGGTTTGTATCCTTGAAAGTAGCAGTTAGAACCCAGACATTTAAATATGGGAAGAGTTGGATCCCTTGTACTTGGACTAAGCTGTAATGGCTGTCATCTTGGTGAACACCTGGGGAGCTGTGGTGAGACAGAATGGCAGTGCTCTGAACTTAGTGATTGGCTTCCAGCTGGAAATAAAGTAAGGCTTCTGGACTTCTGCTGGATCTTGATAGGATAGTAAGTGTCTTGGAGATTGATAGAGCACATCCAGATTTTTTTTTTAATCCTGTCCACACTCTCCCTTGCATCGGTCCTGCGGTTAGACTGCTTAACTCACTAACGTAAACCATCCTGGGTGCTCCCTCCCTGCCTTTAGGGTACAAAGATACATCTGGCCAAATCCAAGAAGACACCCAGAATTGTTGCCTGCCAGCCAGCTTGCATAAGAGAGCTACTACTGTGTGGATTTCCCCACTAAAGACTTTGAATTAAACCATCCCGGGTGCTCCCTCCCTGCCTTTAGGGTACAAAGATACCTCTGGCCAAACCCAAGAAGACACCCAGAATTGTTCTGAATTAAACCATCCCGGGTGCTCCCTCCGTGTTTTAGGGTACAATGATACCTCTATTCAAACCCAAGAAGACACCCAGAATTGTTGCCTGCCAGCCAGGCTGCATAAGAGAGCTACAGCTGTGTGGATTTCCTCACTAAAGACTTTGAATGTATGTAGCTCACAACTACTTGTGCACTCTCTATTAATACTCGCATGTACTAGCTGCCCATCCGTGTGTGTGGTTCTCAGCAGCCTACCGCAGACCATTTGCCACTCTTCCCCCTCTGGTATCTCTCAAACCCAGAATACATTACTGTATAAAAGAACTGCTTATCCCTACTTTACACTATCTCTCTCTGCCACTAGGTGGCCGAATTTTACCATGTAAACCTAGTCTTGCCACCTCTCTTCAGACTTTTCCCATTACACCATAAGCTGGTAAAATTATTTAAAGGACCACTACTACGGGCAATAATGAAGAAAACATATATTTTTTATCTTGCCATGATTTACTATACCTCCCAAAACTGCTTGCAGCAAAATAAGTACTCATTCCTAATTTTATTTTGTTTTTACTCTTGTCTGCCCTCATGGGGGCAGACATCGTGATTCCTTTGGAAAGCTAAATCTGTCCCATAATGTACAGACTGAGAACAAATAGCCCTACCATTTGTTGTCAGACTAGACTTCCATCAACTTAGATTGGAACACCTGAAAAAAACTGCAAAGTTTGAGAGTCTGCAGCTCGTGTCATTGACTGGTATGCGCCGAGTTTTACAAATGTTGTTCCTACTGATGTACTACACATTCTCTGAAAGAAACTTGCAAAAGTTTCAACAAATTACTGAGATAAAAAAGACTTTTCACAAAGAGCACTTTTGAAAGATTCTTTTCCTAGCCAGGTTACTCCTCCCATCTCCCCTCCTTCAGTGGGCTACAGTCTCACATTTCCAGCTTGAGTAGATTCAACTATTCTGTCAGCTTTGCATGACAGTAGACATAAAAAAAATCACAGCCTGGTGTGCCACTAAAACTGTTCCCTTATGACTCTTCACTTCTGAATAGCATTTCCCAGGAATAAAAAAAAAAAAGGCAAACGCATCAGTCCAGAGTTTAGGCCAGTCTATCCATTTTTTTTAAATGTGCACAGTAAAATATTCAACCTGTAATGCATTTTGGCTGCTGACATGGTTATCTTTACATAGTTATTCTCTTATAGTATAACCTGAACCTATTGTATTTAATGATAAATTTTACAACAGTTCTCAGTTTCTTAACAAAGACCTCCCAAGCCTCTGATGTGACCTAGTACTTTTTCTTACTATTGCTTTATCTAGTTTGTCTTAGTTGTATACCTGTAGCATGTCTCTCATCCTCTCAACAACAGACTCCTGGAGAAAACTTCCAAAGCAGATACTTGTATTGAAAGAGTAGCAGCAGCTGTAGCAGTGATACCACACTCCAAAACAATGCACTCAAACATAGTACTGACAAACACAGGGTAATGTATATGTCTGAATCAAGCAGTGATGAAATTGCTAGGGAATTCACTGATCACAATTTTACTCTTAATCTCTCCATTTCATAATCCATAACATTCGCACCACACCTACAAAGGCACCTCCACCTTCCACAAACACAGCTACCCACACCCACACAACATACCAGTCAAATTTAAGGCTTTTCCCACCTTTCTGCAAAACACTGCTGTAATGGCTTTGGCAAACAAATGAAAATGATTGATGGGTGTTGGTTCAGGGCTCCCATCCATATCTCTCAATAGTACAGATTTTTGCGGAAAGTCCAGATTTTTTGTCTGTTTTTCATAAAATTGCAGTTTTCTGTCAAATCACTGGCAAATCATTGAACACTGAAGTCAGAAAGTTGACAGTCATTTGATTTTTCAGACTTCATATCCTTAAGAAAATTCACTCTAATGCAAAACCTGTTTATCAACTTTCTAAGTTTGTAAGTGCAATATTTACAAAATGTCAACATTTTTGGGCTTTTTTCCCTATTATTTATGGCCTTGTCCAGATTTATTGTTCTATGATGTTGAGAGGTATTCTGCCATCCCTTCCTACTGGAGCCAGTCCACTGCACTTGCACAAGTGTCCCCCGCAACAGGTATCAGTGCAGATTTGCTTTATAGTTGTTTTACACCACACACACACAATGATACACAGTTAATGCGGACAAATCTGTTTGTTCAAAGTCCCCAAACTTATCTCCAAAACCAGTTTTATGACACCTGTTACCAATCCACTTGACAGTTTGCAGCTGTAAATCTTGTTGTCCATGTTATTTATTCTTTTCCTTGGTTTTGTTTCTCTTACTTGTAATGTTACTTTTACTCATTTTTTCTCCTGCCTCCCATATCTACCCTAATTACTTCTAACAAATACTTTTTCTCACTCTTTCTTCTCTTCCCCTCCTCCTGTTTATCCACTAGTTGAACTTTTCCACTCTGACATTTGCTTTATGAGTAAATAATGAACTGTCACCCTTATAATGTCAGCACATTTCAATGCTACATAATATTGTATTTAGACTAGTAATAGGATCATAGGTAGGCATAGCCGGCTTTAAGCACCAGCGAACCCTACGGTCGCTGGGGGCCCCTTGTTCCTGGGGGCCCCAACCACAGCAAGTGCTTACCTTGACATTTTGTAGCATGTCTGTCAAACCAACAAAAGCTACTACATCAGTCTTGTACACTTAATAAACCAGGTGGTTAATAATGCTTATTTATATCTCCTTTAAAATTCAAAAATGTCTTTGGTTATAGTAACAATGTTTTATCAATCAAGAGCCTTCACAATTCCATTAAATATATTAACACAAACACAGAGTCCATGGCTTAGTTAAACCCTGCTGGTGGACATTCTCTACACTAAAACTAACAACATCGCCAGCTTTAGGTGTCTGCAATACCTGTAGCTGCAAGGGGGCCCCCCTTAATCATACTTCACTGTGTGAGGGGGGCCATAAAAGCTACTGCTGGTTGGGAAAAATGAGGAGAAAAAAATGTATTCATTTCCTGATTATTCTCTTTAACCTGAACAGGTGTGTGATATGAACCTGTTGGGATAAAGCTGTTAATGAACATGAGCATGGTAAGCAGTAGAGAGATCAGTAGCCCAGTGTGACTAGTGTCCATCCATGCTTTGGATTTTAAGAGCTAATACTTCTGTATCTTCAGGGATGGTTTTCTCTTTTATTGAGTTTTATAAATACTTGCAGAGTACCCGATACCATAACTCTCAACTTCTTCAGTGAAGAAATCAGTGCAATACCAATAATAGCAGAATAAAGGCTCAAAATCAGGAACACATTTTAAATATTACTCTGATTCAATGAAAAAGATAATCGAACAACACCTTTTGTATCGACATGTTTTTTTGGACATTAAGTACAAAACTCTAATGTCTGGATTTATTGACTTCTTTGTAATCCTGAATGATTTACAAGCAAATCAATTGTGTTACAAAGGACAGAGCAAAATTATGTGTAAATCAGGGAAGGTCTGTGAAATTAGGGACAGTGAGAGGTTTGCATTACTCCTCACTAAGGTAAATAAAAGTGACCTATCCCTGCCTCTGTCTGATGACTACTTAACAGCAGTCACTAATCTGGTTTGCTGGTATCAGTGTTGTACAATGTTGTTGTTGCGTCTTTCGGCTTTTCCTGGTTAGGGATCGCCACAGCGGAACTCCGGTCCACTAATGACTGGTAGTTGATTTTTACGTGCCGAGTTACCAGCCCTGACGCACAACCTTCAACGAAGGTACGTCCATTCACGCATGTCTCCACACAGAAGACGCTCTAGCTGAGAATCGAACCGGACAGCGTCTTACTGTGAGGTGACAACGCTACCGCAGCACCACCACCGAAAGTACAAAACTAATACTGCTATAGTGTGTGTGTGTGTGTGTGTGTGTGTGTGTGTGTGTGTAACAATGTCAGTGAATTTTATCTGTGCACACACACAATAATGCCAGGATATATACATTATTCTTCCGAGTGTCAGTACAGAATGTAGCTAACAAGAAATTATATTTCAGAAGTAAGGCATAACATATATCCCAGAACATTCAGACACTTAGATCTTCTAAGACACTGGGGACCCCTACTCCCCAGAATGTATGAATGGATACAAAGGGCTCCCTTAATCATCATTGACTGTGTGGGGGCCCCACAAATGCTGTTTGAGGAAAAATGAGAAGAAAAATATATATTTATTTTCTGATTATGTTCTTTAACCTCAACAGAGCTGTGATATGACCCTGTTAGCATAATGTTGATAATAGCCTCTGCTCTCAACTGCACCCATCCTAAAACCAGCCCCGCTCGGATGACTGTGTACAGAAAGGTGCTGTAGGTTGTATGGGGGGGGGGGACTGTGGTGTTATTCCTCACAGTCAAATCTTAGAAGTGTGCACATGAGGTCATTAAAGCTTGCGTTTGCGCTAAGGACAGTGTGGTCATTGATTCTTTTAGTTTTCTTACATACCTCAGAGGTCTACAAAGAAGGTCACTACAACTTGTGTAGGAACAGCAAAGTAGAATTTGTTACTGTAATCATTAGTTTTTCACGTTCCTCACAATCACACTTACGACACATATACAGGTAGCTACCTTTGACAGTTTGAATTGAGGAGTGAGGAGGCATACTATGTATATGTATATCAGCAGTCCCTTGAAATAATGACTGTGGTAATTTGAACCTCTGCCTTCATCCCAGTCTAACACCAGATGGATGTAAAAGCTGTCTTTTTGGGGGGATTGGGAGGCAGGCCATTCCTAGATGGGGCCTGTGTATCCAGACAACAAAGGGTTGTTAGTTTATTGTGAGCTACTGTTTTGTCATCTTTGAACATTAAGCCTTCAGTACAACTTATGTCTTTCTTGAAAGAAAAAAAATAAAACTGAAATTCTTTTCTTATTTCCTAAATGGTTATTACTGTACTGTCTTGCTCAGGAAATGTGTGTTGAAAGGATGCAATGAAAACTAAAGCTGAACAGCAACACAATGTCTTCACTTAATCATAATTTCTGTTCAAGCCTTTATTGGATGATAAAAAGAAAAAAAAAATTAAAATGGGCTTCAGAGCATATAGAAAGTTATAGTTTCTTGAAAAAGCTGAAAAGTAAGGCAAAATTTGAGGAAAGGAAGAAAAAAAGTAATATGCATGGTATGAGGAACCCAAGATGGGGAGGGGACACAGGGGAAGACTGGAGGCTGCTGTGTATGGGGGTGGGATCTGAAACAGTAGGCCTAGGGTGCCATTTCACCCAAGTTTAGACCTGTACATAAAGTTGCTGCAATATCCTATTGCTGCAACTAAATGCCAATAACTGTAAATGCCCCTTTGTGGGTTGGGCCAACACAGTGTACTACACAAGTCTTGTAATGTAAGAATATTGTAGCAAAGGATCAGTCTGTGCATACTACTCCTAAATGTTTGTAGCATGAACTAAAAAGTTGCTTAGGAAGTGTGGCAGTGACAAGGTGATACGTAGACTGGAAGTGCCTAGGGGGCCCCCAGCTTGACATCTGCTGGAGGCCCCCAAAATGCTAACACTGGCCTGTAGGTAGGTAGTAAGCCTAGCCAACAAGGTTCCCTGGCTTATGCCACCCAAGAAAGTTATTTTCCTGAACCACTGTCGAACAGAGCCACAGAAGTGATTCCCAGGGTATATTTCCTATTTCCCATCCACTCAAAGATTTTGCTTGAAGAGTGCTAATGAGGAACTTTGCTTGACATAGATGGGTAGCTTGTTCCAGAGTATCAGAAGTCTCTGGGACAGGACTCTATGCCTCCTGCATGTCCTGTTTATTGTGGTGACTAGGTTTAGGTCCCTAGAGTGTGTAGCTCGGAGGGATTGGGGTTTCTTTAGGTGTAGCATGTCCAACAGCTCTGGGTTTGACATAGCTTTATATGTTAGGCAGAAATCCCCTCAGAGTAGGCAATATGCTATGGAGTAAAGCTGGAGTGTTTTGAGATGGTCAGTGTGGGGCATCTGTTTGAGGCCAGTAATCCTCTTTGTGAGGTACTTCTGTGGCCTTTCCAGCTGCTGCAGATGTCTTGTAAGGTACATTCCAAAAGGGGCTTTGTACTCTATAATGGGTCTAATGAGTGTCGAGTAGAGGGGAACAATGACCTCTTTTGTCCTGGATGAGAACCCTTTTGTGATAATGTGTACCACATAGAAGGACTTCCTTACTACTGTGGCAATGTGATTATCAAGGGAGCAACTACTGTCCACCTGGGTCCCAATGTCTCTTATCACACATTTAGTGTTAAGTAGACTGCTGCCTATGTGGTAGTTCATGGGTACAGAGTTTTTACCAAAGGGGATGATGATGCATTTTTTGGCATTGAGCTTGAGGCCATGGCTCTGACACCAGGCATCTGTCTAAGTGAGGCCCTTCTGTAGGATGCCCACATCATTTGGGGAATTGACTATGGCTCAGTTTGCAGTCATCTGTGAACTTCGTTAGGCAGAGGCCTTCTGTGTTAGCCTGTACTTCAGTGAAGTAGATACCAAACAGGAGAGGTCCCAGGACTGAGCCCTGTGGTACTCCACTTGTCATTGGTTTGATGTCAGATTTGGAGTCTGCAACTTTTACAGTGTGGGTGCTGTCAGTGAGCCAGTTGGCAACCCATCTTGTGACTTAGGGATTTATACCTAGTTTACTAAGTTTAGCTATAATTCCAGAATGGGGGATGGTGTCAAAAGCCTTGGCGAGGTCAAGCTAGGCTGTGTGAACCACCTTAGCCTCATCTACGGCTTTGGTGACTGCCTCAAAGAAGTTGAATAGGTTCAGGATGCATGATCTGCCTTTCACTATCCCGAACTGGGTGGGGTCCAGAGTTTGGAGGTTACCTATGTCTTTGTTTGAGTTCCATGATGATACGTTCCATGGCCTTGCAGGCCAGGCTCGTCAGGCTAATAGGGCGATAATTCCCAGGATCAGTGGTGGCTCCCCCTTTGTGGAGTGGGATAACTGTTGCTATGTGCCACTCAGTGGTCACAAAGCCTGATGTGAGGCTATGATTGAACATGGTGCTTAGGTGGGGAGCCAGTTCATTCTGAAGTTTGTGTGAAACGCAGCCTGTGATGTTGTACAAGTCCAGTGGATGCTGTGTTTATGGCTTTAGAGAGTGCAGCTTTTACCTGTGTAGTTGTGATTACAGGTACTCTGCATTCTTCCTGTATAGATATGGGCCCTTTAGGGTGTGAGAGGGTGGTAAAGTTAGCACTGAACCTATCTGCCAGGATGTTGGCAATATCAGTTGGTTCTGTAAATGTTCTTCATCTCACATTGCTGCAGTCCTTACACTTGGGTAGTCCGCTGTCCTCGGTCGGCCCGAATACCAAAGTATAAGGCTGACGTCGGTCAAGGCGCATTAGTCTGACGTCAGGACGTCAGGGTACAAATGCGCATGACCGACGTCATATCCTTAGTCTTTTTTGCCGCATGGTCCGATGCAGAAGCAGCGTTGCAAGTGCAGGTTGGCGTTCTGAAATTTTCCGAAGTCGGAGTTTCAGACCGAATCAAAGTTGGTTAACTCGCTAGAATATTTTGGTTTTTCTTGCCTCAGTATTTTACCGGATGTCAGAAAAAGTGAATAACTGTATTTCTTGTGGGAAACAGATACCTCATAGGGATTATCATACCTTGTGTATACCTTGTTTAGGGCCTGAGCACGACGCTGTTGGTGTCGCCTTGTGCTAGATTTAACAAACGCACTATAAAGAGAAGATTAGATTGTGCCAGGTTAGTCTTCGGAAGCGTGCAACTATAAAATGCCGCTGGATGCTCCGACGCCTGGCCGTCGAAAAGCGCAAGGACAAAGCAGCCAAGCCTAGGTTAGAAGAACCGTCCCTCCCGGACCCCGGTTCTTTAGAGGGCTCGGTGGAGCCGGGGGTTCAGCCAGAAGTTTCTTTGGAGTCCCAGGGAGAAACTTTATTATTACAAGATGTGTCCTCTCAGGAGGTAGGCCAGGCTGAAGGGGCTTCTCAGGTAGCTGTTCTCCCCTCCCTGCCTAAGGTGGTTAGGCCCTCCCTTCTGTTTCCAAGGCTTCTCCCAGAGGCAGGCCAGGTTTAGCTTCAGCTGGTGTCACCCCTAGTACTTCAGGGTCTGTGCCCAAGAAGCATATGCTTAAAATGGCAGAAGATTTGATTACTCTGATTAGAGGTTCTATGCCCCCTCCTGATAAGAGGCCTAGGGTGGAACCTGAGCTTGGGAGTTTTGAGCAGGGTTCGGATGCTTCCGAAGTCTCGGCTGAAGACTTGCAGGAGTATTCTCCTTATTCTGATTCTGATGTGGATGATTCTACTCCTTCTGCTTCTCCTCCTGAGGATTTTTCGTTTTCAGAGACTCTTCATTCCATGAGGGAGCATTTTAAATGGGAAGGTCAGGACTTCTCTGATTCCAGGAAAAGGCTTAGGGAATTTTGTTTCTACCCCAGCATAGGCCTTTAGCTATACCTCCTGTTCTGGATGTGGTGGAAGATGTTTTTGCAGAGGCTTCTCTTAATCCTGATTCTTTGCCTCCTGCTCCTGTTAAACCGGATAGGTATTATAGGGTGCCTGAAGCTCATAAGTATCTTTTAAGAGTCCTAGGGCAGACCCAGAAACTGTTTCTCAGGGGCCTAAAGGTGTTAAGGCTTCGGTTGTTAAAAATCCAGTTCCTCCAGATAAAGAGGCAAGGGCTTTGGATAGATGGGGAAAGAAAGTTTATACTTCTTCCACTTTAGCCATGAGGGCTTTGAATTGCCAGTTTCACATGTTGAAATACCAAAACTATCTCCTTTCACAATTAAAGTCTAAGGTAGATGCTCTATGGAAGGTATTGAATGTAAAGAATTACAAGATTTAGTACATGTTTCTGAACAGGTGGGTAAGCATTCCTTGCGATGTGGTTTTGATGCTGTACAGGCCTCTTCGAGGGTGGCTGCCACTGGTTCTGTTCTTCGCAGGCACGCCTGGCTGAGGGATCAGAATTTAGCTGAGCATGTTAAGACAAGGATTTTAGATGCTCCTTTACAATCTGATGTGTTGTTTGGTTCTCCTGTTGAAGCAGTTTTAAAGAAAATGGAAGACAAGGCTAAGTCTATGCAGACTGTTAAAGATTTTTTGCAGGTTCAGCCTCCAAAGTTTAGTAGAAATTGGCCTACCAAGGGGTGGACATATCCTTCTTATGATTCCCAGTCTAGGGGTAGGTCTAGACGTGGTAGGGCAGAGCTCAAGGCTCTTTTAGGCCTAGAACAGGAGTTCACCTGCACAGTCTTCTGGTGAGGGCAGGGTCAGTCCTTTCAGAACAGACCCAATGACCTACCTTTTCAGCTGCCAGAGCCTTCTCCTGGCAGCACCTTTGGGAGGAAGGTTGGCACTTTTCAAAGAAAGTTGGAGTTTAATTACCCAAGACAGATGGGTATTGGATATCATTCACCACGGTTACAGGTTTTATTTCCATACTTTGCCTCCTTTCAAAGGCACGCCAGACATTCCTCCTCAACAAAGAATAGAAGCTTACAAGCAAATTTCTCTGTTACTCCAAATAGGGCCATACAGCCGGTTCCTATGCCAGAAAGGGGCCTAGGATTTTATTCTCGCCTGTTCCTAGTACCAAAAAAGGGGAACACGTGGAGACCAATTTTGATTTATCTATCCTCAACACTTATCTGGACATTCCCAAGTTCAAAATGTTGACGTTACAACAGCTTTTGCCTCTGCTGGGCAAAGATCACTGGATGGTAACTTTGGATCTCAAGGAGGCTTACCTTCATGTTCCCATCAGACTAAGTTGCAGGAAGTATCTGCTTTCGAGCTCGGAATTCTCACTATCAGTTCTCTGCATTGCCCTTTGGCTTATCTACTGCGCCCAGAGTATTCACAAAAGTTCTGGCTCCAGTGATAGCTTTCTTCAGATTAAGAGGAATACAGATCTATCCTTATTTGGACGATTGCCTGATTCTGGCTCAAGGGAAGGACGAGCTTCTTCAGCATTTGGAATATGTGATAGCAGTGCTAAGATGCCTGGGGTATTCTGTGAACGAAATAAAGTCCAGTCTAGTACCCTCTCAAGACATGTGCTTACTGGGTGTGAGACTGAATACAGCAACCCAGATGGCCTTTTTGACCCCGGACAAACAAAAGAATCTTTCCCTTTACTTCCACAACTATCTCATCAGCTCCTGCTGACTGCAAGGACAGTCCTTCAAGCCTTAGGGTTCATGGCATCTTGTATTCTGGTGCTTCCCAATGCCAAACTGCATATGAGGAAGCTGCAATGGTATCTCAAAAATGTATGGACACAGCACTGGCAGGATCTGGACACTGTCATTCAAATAATACCTTGCATTCAAAAGGAATTTTGTGGTGGGCTCAGGAATGTCACCTAAACAAGGGACTCTCTGTGACCCGCCAGAGGCGAGTCAGATTCTAACGACAGATGCCTCAGACAAAGCTTGGGGAGCTCATCTGAATGGAAAGTGGATACAAGACAAGTGGCCTGCCAGACTACAGCATCTACATATCAACTTGAAGGAGATGTTGGCAGTCCAGTTTGCATTAATGGCTTTCAAGGATTTACTTCTTCCAGGACAGGTGTTGATTCTAACAGACAACACAACTGTCATGTGGTACATCAACAAGCAAGGGGAACGCATTCTTATCCTCTATGCAGGCAAGCAATGATTTTGTGGGACACTGCTCTCAGTTTGCAACTAAATCTTCAGGCAAGGTTTCTGCCGGGAGCACAGAACTCCTTAGCAGATGTGTTAAGCAGGCAAATCATGGATCCCCACGAGTGGCAATTGGATCCTCATGTATTTCAGAAATTGACAGTGTCATGGGGAACTCCAGACATAGATCTGTTTGCTTCTCCTCTAAACCACCAGCTGCCAAAGTTTTGCACGAAAAGGTTTCATCGCATAGCTTGGAAAGTGGATGCTCTTTCTTTCAGTTGGAAAAATCTTCATGTGTATGCCTTTCCGCCTCTGCCTCTCCTCCCAAAGGTACTTCTAAAGGTCAGACAGGACAAACCAAGGATGATCTTAATAGCTCCAGATTGGCCTCGGCAGCACTGGTACCCATTACTGAGAAGTCTGGTAAGGAAGCCTCCATGGCCTTTACCTTTGATTCCACACCTGTTGTCTCAGAAGGACGGTCATCTACTCAATGTCAAGCTTCACTCTCTTCATCTAACAGCCTGGCATATTCTGTTTTGAACCATAGCAGGTCTCAACTTCCTCAACAAGTTTTGAATGTGATTATGGAAGCTAGAAGACCTAGTACAAGGAAAGTGTACGCAGAAAAATGGAAGAGATTTTTATTTTGGAGTGCAGCAAAGGATTTGGATGTTTCTGAGCCTATTTTGAGTGTGGCTCTTCAATATCTTACTGAGTTATTGGACAAAGGTTTGTCTTTCTTCCATTAAAATCCATGCTGCAGCAATTTCAGCTCACTATGACTGTGACCCACCATTGTTTTCTCATCCTTTGTTCAAGCAATTTCTTAGAGGGGCAAAGAATATAAGACCCCCACGTAGAGCTCCAACTCCTGCTTGGGACCTCAATTTTGTGTTGGAGAAACTCACTCTACAACCTTTTGAGCCTGCAGCTACTGCTGAGTTGAAATATTTGTCATGGAAGACTGCCTTTTTGTTGGCCATTACCTCTGGAGAAGGGTTTCTGAATTGCAGGCCCTTATGGCGGTTGAGCCTTTCTTGATTTTCCATAAGGATAGGGTATCTTTACGCATTAATCCTTCCTTTATGCCTAAAGTGGTTTCTAGTGTGGCTTTAAACCAAACTATTCATTTGCCTACTTTTTATGCAGATCCCCAAAATAAGGGGGAAAAGATTTTGCATACTTTAGATGTACACAGGCAGTTGCGTTATTATTTAAGCAGGACTAAGGATTTCAGGCAGTCTCAGCAGTTGTTTGTTTCTTTTGCTTTGAGTTCTCAGGGCAAGCCTGTGTCAAAACAAACTATTTCTAAGTGGATTGGGTTTTGCATTGCTTTCTGTTATTCCCATCATGGCAAGGAGATTCCAGCTGGGATTAGGCCTCATTCCACTAGGGCTACTGCCACTTCTACAGCATTTCTAAGGGGGGTGGCAACTAAGGATATTTTGGAGGCAGCTACTTGGAGTTCAGTGCATACTTTCTCTAAGCATTACCACCTTCCTCTCTACTCTAAATCTAGGGCTGGTTTTGCCACTGCTATTTTACAGGGCATTTTGGCAGCTCCTGCTTCTTTATGATTTGCCATCCTCCCTTACCTCTGCTTTGGGATTCTACCCAAGTGTAAGGACTGCAGCAATGTGAGATGAAGAACATAGTACAGTTTTGTACCTACCATAAAATGTAGATGTTCGAAGATCCACATTGCTGCAGTCCAATTTACCCTCCTTCCCCTCTGTGTTTAGGGGTGGTTGTGTGGGTTGGGTTGTACTTTTGTAAATTTGTATATGTTGTACATATATTTGGTGCAGGGGTGTTTAGTGTGTGGTTGTTTTTTGGTTTTGGCCTTACCTGTTTAGGGTCTTCTGACATCTGGGGCAAGAAAAGACTGAGGATATGACGTCGGTCATGCGCATTTGTACCCTGACGTCCTGACGTCAGACTAATGCGCCTTGACCGACGTCAGCCTTATACTTTGGTATTCGGGCCGACCGAGGACAGCGGACTACCCAAGTGTAAGGACTGCAGCAATGTGGATCTTCGAACATCTACATTTATGGTAGGTACAAAACTGTACTTTTTCATGCTGTTGTGCTGTAACTCAGAGGAGATCTGGGTTTTGGCATTGAGATTCTTGGCATAGCTATAGAATGCTTTGTGGTTATCCTTAGAATCAGCGGTGATTTTATTTTCATAGCTAGCTTTGGAGGCTCTTATAAGGGATCTTAGCTTCTTACTGAGGCTGACCAGGGAGCTCCACCACTCATGGGATTTTACTCTCTTTTGCAACAGTTTCTTCCTTCTGTTGTACAGTTTGTTTCTGGCAGGCGACCACCAGATTAGCTTCCTTTTTTTGGAGGATAGCTTCTTGGTTCTGTTTGGGATAGCACTATCCATGCACTCATGTAAGTGCTTATAGAGTGCATTTGTGTAGGATTCAGCAGTCATAACTGTATTGTCCATGTGCATTGGTGTTATGAAGTTCACCACTTCTGTCTTAAGAAGCATGAAGTTAGCTTTGGAGAAAATTTTTACCATGGTTTTCTTAATGGGGGTTGGGGGCGGGATGTGGATATCTAGGGTGAGTAGCTTATGGTCGGATCTGACCATCGAGGAGTTGACTTCGGGTGTGGAACACCGGTCACTCATGTTGGTAATGACTAGGTCTAAGATATTGTTGCCCTTGGTGGGGGTGTGGATAAGTTGATCCAGGGCACCGGAGTTTATGAATTCCAGAAAGTGTTGAGTGAAAGAGGTGGTACATGAGTAGTTTTCCCAGTTAATGGTGGGATAGTTGAAATCGCCCATTATTTAGGGTGTTTGAATCCTAATATTTTCCGGTATATCAAGAAAAGAGGAGTGGGAATCCTGGGGCATGATGGGGGATCTGTAGCAAGCTACAATTTGGATTGCAGTTTTGCCCAGAGTTAGTTGCACTTGGATAACCTCGGATGCATTATGCTGAGCAATTAGCCTGGAGGCATGGATATCCTTAATGAATATGGACACACCTCCACCTTTGGTGTTCCGGTCCAGGTTACATGGCCGAAAAGTGTGGTATGATTGTAGCCTGGCAGTGCAGGGGTGCTCTTTGGAGCCTTGAACCAGGTCTCAGTCACTGCACAGATATCTATGTTCTCCATTTTAAGGAGTGCCTTGAGTGAGTGTATTTTGAGATTTAGACTTCTAGCATTGAGTAGCATTACCCTCAGTTTTTGCTTGCCTGTTCCTGTTACAGAGGTTTATTTGTCATTTGAACCTTGTCTAAAAAAGGCATTATAGGGGCGGCATAAGCCTTAGCCAGTATCCGGAACCCCATGGGTGACAGGTGCAGGCCATCTCTGGCAAAGCATCGTGGTCTGTCGACCACGTCGTCCCAGGCGGACAGATACTGGATCCCCTTAGAATGACACAAGAAGCTTAGCCAATTGTTGAAATCAATCATTTTGTCCTTGTACTGCGGTATAATTCTGGGTGATGGCAGAATGCTACTCAGGGCTAGGGTCATACCTCTCTGGGCTACAAGATCGGAGAGCTGTTCCATGTCTCTCTTCATGTAGTCCAGGGAGGTATGTCTCAGGTCATTCACACCAACATGGACATTGACAGAGTCATATTTATACTTGTTGTGGAGAGACCCGAGTGCATGGGTTATGTGGCGGATCCTGGCACCAGACAGGCAGCCGAAAATAACCTTCTCCTTGTTTAGCCTGGTGAGTAGGACATGAGTGTGCCTGACTATAGAGTCACCTATGACTAGTGTATTGGGTACGTTGTTTTCCCTACTATATTATATATGTTATTTATATATATATATATATATATATATATATATATATATATATATATATATATATATATGTTTGCCCATAATATTAGAATAAGTGAGTAGGATTTTCATGACGGCATCAAGGAAACATTTTCCTTCCTTCTGTGTTTTTTCTTAAGTTTTGGATTTTTCTTGGTATATTGATTTGATTTTCTTAGTATATTTTATTTTTATTTTCCATTTGTTTACCAGGTTAGTCCGACTGGAC
This sequence comes from Protopterus annectens, assembly GCF_019279795.1. Lineage (NCBI taxonomy): Eukaryota > Metazoa > Chordata > Ceratodontiformes > Protopteridae > Protopterus > Protopterus annectens. The sequence continues at coordinate 422,884,783 of NC_056743.1, read as the reverse complement.
ACAAGGTGACTGTTTTCAGTGGAGGCTCGAGGAGAAAAGCTCCAGATACATAGTAAACAATTATAAAAAATAATAAAAATAAATTATACAAACATAGCTATTTTGTTCAAAGAGCATAGAATATATAAAAGGAGTAAAATCAGAGTTTTACAATTGATGCAGCATACAGTGGTTAGAATATTGAGAAACAATTAAACAAGATAATATACAACAAATATACAATTGCTTGAACATAAATTCAAAAAGAAGTTTCCATAGACAAACAGGGTCATAAACTAGAAATCATAACTATATTGATATGATTTATGTTGTAAAATGGAAAAATGATTTATGTTGTATTTATCTTTTTAATGATGGTATATGTGTATTGTACGTGTCATATGTGCACAAATATTTGTATTAATCTATGTACTTACAGTATATTGACAAAGTACTAGGTCACATCAGAGGCTTGGGAGGTCTTTGTTAAGAAACTGCGAACTGTTGTAAAGCTTGGCATTGAATACCATAAGTTTAGGTTATGCAATAAGAGAATAACTATGTAAAGATAACCATGTCAGCAACCAGAACGCATTATAAACTGAATGTTTTACTGTGCACATTAAGAAATGGATAGATTGGCCCAAACTCTGGACTGATGTGTATGCTTTGGTTTTTTTTTTTTTTTTTTTATTCCTGGGGAAATGCTATTCATAAATGAAGAGACATATAAGGGAACAGTTTTAGTGGCACACCAGGCTGTGATTTTTTTTTTTATGTCTATTGTCATGCAAAGCTGACAAAATAGTTTAATCTACCCAAGCTGGAAATGTGAGACTGTAGCCCACTTAAGGAGGGGAGATGGGAGGAGTAACTTGGCCAGGAACTGAAAAACTGCTCCTTGTGAAAAGTCTTTTTTATGTCAGTAATTTGTTGACAGTTTTGCAAGTTTCTTTCAGAGAATGTGTAGTACATCAATAGGAACAACATTTGTAAAACTCATCACATACCAGTCAATGACACATGAGCTGCAGACTCTCAAACTTGGCATTTTTTTTCAGGTGGTCCATTCTAAGTGAATGGAAGTCTAGTCTGACAACAAATGGTAGGGCTATTTGTTCTCACAGTCTGAGCATTAAGACAGATTTAGCTTTCCAAAGGAATCAGAATGTCTGCCCCCATGACGGCAGAGAAGAGTAAAAAAAAATAAAATTAGGAATGAGTACTTATTTTGCTGCAGGCAGCTTTAGGAGGTGCAGTAAATCATGGCAAGATAAAAAAAAATATGTTTTTTCATTGTTTGCCCGTAGTGGTCCTTTAAGTCCTATTCCCCATTCTACAGTTACTACACACCACCCTCCCTCCCTGTGAAACTGCCCTCATTACAACTACTGAAGTACTTTCCTCTAAATTAAAGTACTAATATCTCTGCAGTTACGGATACTCTTTCTGCTGTAGCCTGTTATCCTGAGCCCTCCACCTCCTCCCAAGTATCCTTCCCACCCACTTTTTACTCCTCCAGCCTTACCACATCCTCACTGCCTAACCCCTCCCCTTTATCAAGGTTTTCCCACCTGAAATATTTACTAATAGCCAACTGGGTCTGAGGCGCTATTTTTGAATCCTGTCCACACTCTCCCTTGCATCGGTCCTGCGGTTAGGCTGCTTAACTCACTAATGGGAGGTTTTTACCAGCATCTGCATCAAAGGACAGCTTAATGTGCTTTAAATGAATATTTACACATTATTACTTGCTCGGATACTTGGTTTCTAGTTTTACAACGGTCTAGTGCTGACCGTAACATAACAAGCATTTGTATGCTTAAACGGATTGCATTTTAGACCATTGCCACTGTACATCTGAGTTGGGATAGTATCCTATCTGCTTATTAAAGGGGTTAGAAGGGTTAGTTGTGCTGTTGCAGCTCTTTTTTTTTTTTAACTCAGCCTGCTGGCAAGACGACCAGCATAGTATGCCAACAAGTGTGTTTGCAAATAGCTAGTGGTGATCATTGTGCTGTATCAGCTTAATAGCAGGGCTAGAGGAGTTCATTTGTGCTGTTGTGTGTGTTTTTTACTGAACTCAGCCTGCTGGCAAAACCTGCAAAAGGACGCCATCAAGGGCACTTGTAGTATGCCAGTGGAGTTCATTGTGCTGTAGCGGCTTACTAGTGGGGCTAGAGGAGTCTGTTGTACTGGTGTGTTAATTGTGATTGACCTCAGCCTGCTGGCAAGACCACCAGCATAAGGATGCCAACAAGGGCATTTGTAATCTGCTGGTGGAGATCGTTGTGCTGTATTGGCTTGTTAATGAGGCCATAAGAGTTAGTTGGGCTGTTACTATATATTTTTTGATTGAACTCAGCCTGCTGGCAAGACGACCAGCATTAGGATGCCAACAAGGGTGATTGTAGTCTGCTGGTGGAGATCATAGTCTGCTGGTGGAGATGGTTGTGCTGTACTGGCTTGTTATTGGGGCCAGAGGAGTTCCTTGGGCTGTTTCTGCATATATTTGATTGAACTCAGCCTGCTGGTAAGACCGGCATAAGGACGCCAACTAAGGCGTTTGTAGTTTACTAGTGGAGTTTGTTAACATATTATTGGAGCTAGAGGAGCACGTTGAGCTGTATTGATTTATTTTTAATTGAATCCAGCCTGCAAGACAACCAGCAAAGGGCACCAACAAATGGGGGTATAGACAGCTGTTTCATTTAATGGCCTGCTATTATATATGTTATAGGTGCCTATGCTGCTTTCCTGAGTGCTAAAGGCATTTTTTCCTGCGTAGTATATAGCAGTTTTTGTTAATTATTAGCTGTGAACGTGACATATGGGCAGAATAGATCTCACACAGTAATGACTGCTGTTTTTGCAAGGTTAGCTGATATTTCTCTCCATTCAAGGTGGTATCCTCACTAACACTGCACTTGCATAATTGCCCTGTTTACTTACAGATACTGTACTTGCATAATTTCACTGATTTAGTCACTCTCATAAATTGCAAATGTACTGTATGTGGATGTGTATGTATCTAATGCTCTGCTGTAACTGTATTTGATTACTGATGCATGCATTTACCTAAGGCAGTTAAAACCTTCCTCCCTAAAAGGGCTAGGGTACTTGTACTTAACTTGAACTACAGTCATAGAGTTGTACAGTATAGAGTATAAAGTTGTATTTTGCTTGGACTATAGTTATAAGTGTTTTGCCTGCCTGGAATTGTTGTTTGGCCTTTGTCTTCTGCTTTTTCTACAAGCTACCTCTCTGCCTTTACTGTCCCTCCACATTTACCTTTCTCCACACCTATTTCTCCACAGATTCTTCACTTAATTTCTGCATGTTTCCCTCAACCTACTCATGTATCACTCCCAGTTACCCAACTCATTGTCTCTCTCTCGCTTTTTCAGTAAACCATCCTGGGTGCTCCCTCCCTGCCTTTAGGGTACAAAGATACCTCTGGCCAAACCCAAGAAGACACCCAGAATTGTTGCCTGCCAGCCAGGCTGCATAAGAGAGCTACTGCTGTGTGGATTTCCCAACTAAAGACTTTGAATGTATGTAGCCCACAACTAACTACTTGTGCACTATCTATTAATACTCACATATACTAGCTGCCCATCTGTGTGTGGTTCTCAGCAGCCTACCGCAGACCATGTGCCACTCTTCCCCCTCTGATATCTCTCAAACCCAGAATACATTACTATATAAAGGAACTGTTTATCCCTACTTTACACTATCTCTCTCTCTCTGCCACTAGATGGCAGCATTTTACCATGTAAACCTAGTCTTACCACATATCTCCAGACCTTTCCCATTATACCATAAGCTGGTAAAATTATTTAAGTCCTATTACCCATTCTACAGCTACTACACACCCACCTCCCTTCCTGTGAAACTACCCTCATTTACAACTACTAAAGTACTTTCCTCTAAATTAAAGTACTACTTGCCTTTGTTAATATCTTTGCATTTACTGATACTCTTTCTGCTCACTCCGCTCCCCTATCCTGCCCCCAATTACCACCCGCCCCCAGTGCACCTAAATTTATACTTCAATTAGTCACACTACTCCTTCAAAAGCCTATCATCATCCCTCAGGTATCACATCCACTCCCACTTCCATACCACACCCTCTCACTTACTGCTCTCACATCTTCTCCTTCCAATCCACACCCTCTTGCTTACTGCCCTCACCTAATCCCAAACACATCATGCAAGGCAGACTATCACTCCTACTACTAACTCTCACTACTCTAACCTACACTACATCCTTACACACTAACATGCCAATAAACACCACCTTCCACACAACACATACCAACACACACACATATACAAATATAAATATTTTAATCTGCTCCACATTATTTAATAACTCAGTATTTTATATACACAAAACACACACCTCATCACCACTCAATAGACAAGCAACACTCGGAGTACATACCTCGAGCCATCAGACTCAAACTACTACTCAAAAAAATGGCTACTAATCTCACCAGACATACACCCCAACCCAGATCCACACAACAAATTATCTCAAACAAATAGGAATCAGACCTACTTATTATTAACCTAAACTCTAGAAGTATATTCAATAAGCTACATGACTTACATAGGTTCATACTAGGCTATCTGCCATAGGGCATTTATAAGCCTAGCCAGAATGTGTTTGGCTTTCGCCACCCATTTTAAATATATTTTGCTATGCCCTTTTTCGAGGTTAGTATACTGTGCCTCTGTCTAACAGTGACACAGAAGTGATACCCGGGGTAAACCTACGATCTCCCATCCACTCATCAAGATTCCTCTTGAAGAGAGTCAATGAGGGACTCTGCCTAACCTGGACTGGGATTTTATTCCAGAGTGAAGGAAGCCTCTGGGTTATGAATCTGTCCCTCCAGCATGTCCTATTTATTTCAGTGCTGAGGTTCAAGTCTCTCAGCCAGAGCTCGATGGGATTTGGATTTTCTGAGGTGCAGCATGTCCATTAATTCCGAGTTTGACATGGCTTTATACGCCAGGCACAGATCGCCTCTGAACAGGCAGTATGCCACTGAGTAGAGCTGGAGTTTCTTTAACCGGGCAGCATATGGCATCTGTTTGAGCCCTTTGATCCTCTTGGTGAGGTACTTTTGGGGTCTTTCCAGTTGCTGCAGGTGTCTAGTAAGGTACATCCCAAAAGGGGCATTGTACTCAATTATGGGCCTGATGAGGGATGAGTAAAGAGGCACGATGACCTCCCCTGATCTAGATGTGAATCCTTTCATGATTAGGTGGACTATATAAAATGTTTTTCTAACCACTTTGGCCACGTGGTTGTCAAATGAGAGATTGCTATCAACTTGGGTCCCCAGGTCCCTAATTACTTCTTCTGTACTTAATGGATTACAACCTATGTGGTAATTTGTGGGCACTTTGTTTTTGCCAAAGGGGATGACTATACACTTTTTGGCATTTAGCTTGAGGCCATGGCTCTGGCACCAGTTGTCTGTTTCTATGAGGCCCTTTTGGAGGATGCTTGTGTTGGCTGGAGAGTCGATTATGGCGCCCAGTTTGCAGTCATCTGTGAACTTGGTCAGCCACAGTCCTTCCGTGTTGGCCTGTACGTCCGAGAAATATATACCGAACAAGAGAGGTCCCAGGACTGAGCCTTGTGGGACACCACTTGTAACTGGTTTGGAGTCTGACATGGCTCCAGCAATTGTAACCATGTGGGTTCTGTCCTTGAGCCAGTTTGCAATCCATCTAGTGACATAGGGGTTTATATTTAAGCTGGTGAGCTTCTCTATAATGCCCGAGTGGGGTATTGTATCGAAGGCTTTTGCAGGTCCAGGTAGGCTGTGTGGACCACCTTCCCTCACAATGGCCTTGGTGACTGTTTCAAAGAAATCAACCAGGTTTAAGAGGCAGGATCTGCCCTTAACAAAGCCGAACTGGGTAGGATCCAGTGTCTGTAGGTCCCCAATATTTTTATTTATGAGGTCCATGATGATCCTTTCCATAGCTTTGCAGACCAAGCTAGTCAGGCTTATGGGGTGATAGTTTCCAGGATCCGTTGAGGCACCACCTTTATGGAGAGGGACCACTGTTGCTGTACGCCACTCTTTGGACACATATCCTGTAGTAAGGCTGAGATTGAACAGTAGTTTTATGTTTGGGTTTAGCTCTTCTTGGAGTTCATGTAGGACGCAGCCCGGGACACCATCTGGTCCCATTGATGCTGTGTTTTTTGCTTTGGAGCGGGCGGCTCTTACCTGAGCATCTGAGATTTAAGGCGGCAGCACTCTGCTGGGATAGATATTTGCCCTTTTGGTGGGGGGGGGGATGTTTGCGCTGAACCTGTCAGCTAGGATGTTGGCAATGTCTGTGGGTTCGGTGTATTTTTTGTCATTTTGGACTAATTCTGAGCATATCTGGGAATTACCACCCAGGTTCCTAACATAACTAAAGAAAGCCTTGTGATTATCCTTAGTGTCCTGTGCAATTTTTCTCTCGAAGCTGGCCTTAGACAATTTTATGAGTGCCCGTAGTTTTTGCTAATACTGATCGGTGATGCCTTCCCTTTATGGGATTTTGCTCTATCATTTAGTAGCTTCCTCCTTCTATTGTATAGTTTGTTTATGGCTGGGGTCCACCAGACAGGATGTCTGCCTTTGGAGGATTGGGTCTTGGTTTTATTTGGGATCACATGATCCATGCATTCCTGAAGGTGTTCATAGAATGCGTTTATAAAGGATTCTGCGTTCTGGGCTGTATTTTCCACAGGCCCGAGGGCTTTGAAGGATTCCACCTTGGTTTTGAGGAGTGTGAAATATGCTTTAGAGAAGTTTTTCACTGTGGTTTTCTGGGCAGAGGGTGGGGTCGGGATGTGAATATCCAGTGAGATTAGTTTATGGTCTGATCTTACCAGTGAGGGATACATTTCTGCTCTGGAGCAGAGAGTCCCCATGTTGGTGATGATCAGGTCCAGTATGTTTTCCCCTCTTGTGGGAGTGGTAACAAGTTGTTCCATAGCATTTGAGTTTATAAATTCTAGGAACCTTTGGGCTAGGGTGTTGGAGCTAGAGTAATGCTCCCAGTCTATGTTTGGGTAGTTGAAGTCGCCCAGTATAATGGTGTTTGGAGAGACCTTCATATTTTTCAGTGTTCTCAGGAAGGCCGAGTGGGGTTCCTGGGTTTGGGAGGGTGGTCTGTAGCAGGCTATAAACTGGAAGGCAGTTTTACCCACTGTTAGTTGCACATGGATAGTCTCTGATGCTTCGTGCTTTGCCACCAACCTGGAGGTGTGGGTATCTTTGAATATTGATACTCCCCCTCCTTTTGTGGTTCGGTCCAAGTTTTGGGGACGAAAAGCATGGTATGAGGTATAACCTGGTAGTGCTGGGGTGCTCTCGGGAGCCCTGAACCAGGTTTCTGTTACCGCACAGATATCGATGTTCTCCATGCTAAGGAGAGTTTCGAGTGCGTGCATCTTGACGTTTAGACTTCTGGCATTGAGTAGCATTACACTTAGTTTCTTATCCCTTGTGATACCTATGGAGGTGGGTTTGTCTTTTGAGCCTTGCCTAAAAAAGGCACTATGGGGATAGCAAGAGCCTTTGCCAATATCCGAAAGCCCAGGGGTGACAGGTGCAAGCCGTCACTAGTGAAGCATCGTGGCTTGTCGAGCATATCATCCCAAGCTGACAGGCATTGGATCCCCTTTGAATGACACCAGTACTTAAGCCAATTGTTGAAATTGATCATCTTGTCTTCATATTGTGGCATCATTCTTGGTGAGGGTAAGATGCTACTCAAGGTCAGGGTCATACCGGCCTGGGCTACATGCTCAGAGAGCTCCTCTATGTCTCTTTTCATGTAGTCCAGGGAGTGCCTCGGTCATTCACACCAGCATGGACAATGACTGAGTCATATTTGTACTTGCCTTGGAGTGACCTGAGTACTTGTGTTATGTGGCGGATCCTAGCGCCCAACAGGCTGCTCACCGTGACCCTCTCCTTGTTCAGCCTGGTGAGCGGGACGTCAGTGTGCCTGACGATAGAGTCACCTATTACAAGTGTATCAGGTGTGTTGTTTAGTCTTACGGGCTGTGACTGTTCGGCACACTGGCTTTGTGAGATATGTGTTGCACGTGTTTTGTTTTGGTGTAGCGGTTTCTTGGGTGTCTGCTTTGGAGGTCTCTGCTGCTTAGGCAGATCTTTATTTAGAGCCTCTGAGTATGTTTTTGTGTGATTATGTGTTTGGTTTGTTGTCGTGGTAGGTCTATGTGAGACTGGAATTGTAGTGAGTGTGGTTTCCTTCTCCTCCTGACTGGTTATGCCAGTACTGAGTTGAGAGAGGTTAGCCTCCAGTTTGGCTATATGGTTGCATCTCTCACATGTGTTGGAATTTGTTGGGAGGAGGAGAGGGTTGTCTGTGTACATGAGGCAGTTGTAACATTGCCTCAAGATTCCCAGATTCACCAGCTGGACCGGAGAGGAGATTGACAACTGACCTTTGGACATGCTAGAATAATATTGGGAATTCCTTTATAATTGAAAACAAGGGCCAGTGGGGAGTGAGGGTGTAGTGCTTTTAATTTTTAGTGCTGACTTATATAATTGATTTAGTGAGCAAGTGCCAGGTAACTTAAGTGCAATGTGTTACAGGTAACTTAAATGCAAAAACGACAAACAGTAACTTTCTTTCAAGTGAAACAAGGAAATAAGTACAGTAAGCAATGCAGATATCACTAGTGATCCACAGAAGCACTGAGAAGCCGCGTATTAGGTGGAATTAACGTTCCAGGGAAATAAGCAAACAAACAACAAGCATATAAACAAATCTAGATTCAGCAGGCCTGGATCTAGTCTATGCTACAGCAAACAAGGTGTACCAACTTCAGTAAGAAGCAGTTCAGATATGCATGCACTATAAGCCTTTAACCAGAAATTCCCAGCTCAGAAGGGCAGAGTCCAGCCTCTCCTCCCACAAGAGTGCAGACCACGAACCCTCTTAATGTAAAATAACTGGCCTGAAAGCCCAAGTGCTTAAACCAGAATTAATACACTTTTAGAATAACAGACACTGAGCCCTCAATCAACAGTTCCCAATCTAGAAGGATGTAAGCTACCTGTTCTGCCACTACAGTGCAGACCACAAACCCTCTCAGTGCAAAACAACTGGTCCGAAGCCCAAGTGTTTAAATCAAAAGGCTTAGAATGAGTTACAACAAGCAGTAATAAATACAGTTGAGTACTTTTAAGATGATGCAAAAGTAAAATAAAGTAGGTAGAAACACAAGTACAGTAAAAGCAGATGAAATTTTTTTTTTCTGAACAAGTGCTGAGATCAAAGAAACAGATTTGAGTGCTGAAACTAGAAAACTGGCTAGTTATAAGAAAAAAAACTAAGCTAGAAGGCTTCCCTCCAACACAGAAGGGCTTGGGGGCTCAGAAGCCTACAAATAGTCTATACCACTTAACAGGAAATGCAGGAAACAAGCTTACACGCATTCATAGCCCACTACTCCCCAGATATACTAGCTATCACTGAAGCCTGGCTTAAACCCACCACCCAAAATGAAGAAATTCTCACCCCAGGTTATAACATCCTAAGGAAAGACAGGGACACCAAAAAGGGAGGCGGAGTTGCAATTTTATTTAAAAACGCACTTAACCTCCAGCCTTTTGAAAACCCCACTTCCCAAATTCCAAAATAGGCTCAGTTATTTCCCTTAAAAACAAAAAAAAAGAACTCACATTCTCTGCAGTTATATTCCTCCAGGTAATTCCTCACCTATAATAGAGGAAATGTTACAATGGGCCACAAACAACCTGCACCAAGAAACCATCCTACTAGGAGACCTAAACCTAGACTGGCTAACCTGCAACTCCAACAATCCCTCAAATCACATCAACTTATTTGGATTCTCACAATTAATCCAAGATCCCACCAGAGTTGACAAAAAAATCCAAAAAACACTCCATTCTCGACCGGACATTAGTTAACCTCCCCAAAGGAAATTATCACGTGGGCTGTCTTCCTGATGTACTGAGTGACCATTTCCCCACATTCCTCCTTCGTAGATAGGTAAACATACCCAAATCTATACTATATAAGGAAATTAGGAATGAGCACAAGGTAGATCCACAGATTCTTAACAGCATGCTACAACAAAGTAACTGGCACCCACTACAAACTCTACCATTAGACCAGGCAGTTAATTATTTCAATAATACATTTATGACTGCTCTAAATATACTAGCTCCCATCAGGAAATGTAGGACTAAAGTTAACTACGCCCCTTGGCAAGATAAAACTACAAAACCCTTACTTAACAGTCAGAGACAATGTCTGGAAGAGCTGGAAAAAGAACACCACCAGGCAAGATAAACAAATATATCAACAACTTCATAATCAGGCCAAAAGACAAACAAAAATAGATGAACAAAACTACTTCCTAGAAATCCAAAACAAACATTCCAAGAACCCCCAAAAGTTCTGGCAGGCTATCAATTCCCTTCTAAAATCTGGCAAAACTACCATCCCAGCTCCCAGTACCAATACTGATAATGACAGCATAGCTTCTCAATTTAACCAGCGCTTCACAAAATCTATTCTCTCATTATCTACCCAGTTATTAAACAGCAGCTCTATAGTCACCCCAACTATAGACCAAAATAGTATACCCCCTTTGCACTTTCACCCGTACCACCTTCCACAAATAAAAATCTACTCTCAAAACTAAAACCCTCCACTCTCGCAGCAGATGGTCTACCCACTACTATCCTAAAATTAGCTGCAGAGTCTCTAGCCTACCCAGTCTATATTCGGATAAAACTGATCCATACAAGAAGCTTACATCCCCCAACTATGGAAAGTGTCATACATCATTCCCCTTCACAAAGGCGGAAACTCCTATGAGCTGTAAACTACTGCCCCATTGCTATCCTATCCCCCCTTTCCAAGATCTTGGAGAAATGCATTCACACCCAGGTGATGCACTTCTTAACCTCACATAATCTCCTCTCCCGCACACAGCATGTCTTCCGCCCAAACCATAGCACAACTACAGCTCTTCTCTCCTTTACCAACCAGGTTAATCAACTCGGAAACAACATATCAGCCATATTCTTAGACCTATCAAAGGCATTTGACATGGTCTTGCATAACCTACTTATAGACACTCTAACAACTATGTCCTTTGCCCCCTCCACTACTTCATGGTTCAGAACAATCTCTCTGACAGAAAACAATCAGTCAAATGGCAAGGTGTACTATCACCTATACTACCAACTATCATTGGCGTTCCACAAGGATCCAATACTGGGTCCTTTACTATTTACCATTTTCACAAACAAGCTACATACCTCCACCCTGCATGCATCACTTATACAATACGCAGACGATTCATCCCTAATATGCTCAGCCCCATCCTTAACCACTCTTCAAAAGCTCACCCATGAATCCTTCTGCTCTGTGGAAAAATGGATTACAGATATCCAACTTATTCTAAACCTCAACAAGACCAAATTACTACTTTTCTCTCCCAACAAATCCAAATCCACACCTCCTTCCTTCACTATAACCACCAGAAATGGCACCACAATCTCTCCATCCCTCCATACTAAGCTCCTCAGTGTTGAAATAGATATGGACATCAAAGTGAAGATTCTTATCTCCAAAACCATTAAGAAAGTACACCAAAAATGAGGAACCTTATACAAACACAAGCAATTCCTATCAGACCAAGCACGTATTACCCTAGCCCAATCCCGCCTCTTGTCTACCCTACAAACTTGAATCATGTTACAATAAAGTTGCAAAATTTCCCGATAACTCCATTTTTAGAAGTCATCACTGTCTTGCCTTAAAGGAGCTAAAATGGTTCAAACTACCTCATCAGATTATGTACCACCAACTAGTAATCACCTTCAATATACTACAAAATCCCCACAAAACTCCAGCCCTAACCCAACTAGTAAACCAATACTCAGCAAATCGTCCTCTACACTCATCCAACAGGACCCCTACTCTATATCCAAAGCCAGTAACACTACAGGGAAAGCTCTTTTCTCTCACACCATTGCTAAGGAATGGAATAACCTCCCCCAAAACATCTCATCAGCAACAACTCACTGTTCAAAAGGTTACTCAAGCCACACCTCTTGCAGTCCTGGCTCTGTCCTTGCATCACATAAATGCTTTCCTTTTCTCCTCCACTCTCTCGATAACCTCCTGTCTATCACTGCTTACCATGTCTAAGACACAGCATTCGGTAACAGCCATACAGGGCCTACTATGTGCTACCATTATGTCTTGTGAGATGTCTCTCTGATTGCATCAGTCAATGTGTTTTTTTTTTTTTTATACCAAATACCAATATCCAGGGTCCAACATTGTGTAAAGTAAGCCTGCCTGGAACAAACTGTTGTATGATATATCTTGTTTTATATACCACTGTAATTGTTTGATGTGGGGCTTTTCTACCCGGGCCTCCGTTGTAAATGGACCTAGTTCCAGTCAGACTTTCCCGGTATACAAATGTAAAATAAAATAAAAATGTTCACCATGTTTCACTGTTGCAATCCTAACCTAATGGGTTATCTGGCTCCCGGTAGCCCTTGATCAGCCAGAATACCAAAGGTAAGTAAAAATAACATCTGCTGCCATCGGTTGTAAAGGACGTCAGGGCATCCGATACAAAAGGAAGCAGCCAATGTCACTTCCTCAGTCTTCCTTGCCATGGAGCCCGAAGCAGAAGCTTTTCATGCACGAGTGCCAATCAGCAGATTACCTTGGTTTCCGACTACAAGAGTTGAAGTCTACTACAGCTAAATACCCCACTGGGGATCTTCTTTTCTTAATGAATGTCGGAAAGGAGTTAAGGCCACTGTTACCAGGAATCCTGTTCGTTTGGACAGAGAATCTAGGAATTTAGATAGGTGGGGCAAGAAAGTTTATACCTCTGCCACCCTAGCTATTAGGGCTACCAATTGCCTTTTTCATATACTGAAGTACCAACAGCACACCTTGGAGGCTATTAAGTCTAAGATACCAAGTGTACCTCTTTTGGCAGAGAGTAAAGACATGCAGGATTTATTGAATTCAGCCACTCTGGTCAATAAGCATTCTTTGTATTTTGGTTTTGACATCCTTGAGGCCTCCAGTAGGGCTATAGCTACTGGATCTGTTATTAGAAGGCACGCTTGGCTCAGAGAACAGCCTCTTCCAGAACCTGTCAAGGCTAAGATTTTGGATGTACCTTTGCATAAAGATAATCTTTTTGGTAACAAAGCTGAGGAGGTACTTAAGAAGATGGAGGATAAGTCCAAGTCCATGCAAACTGTTAAGGATTTTCTGCAAGTTCAACCCTCTCGCTTTAGCAGGAATTACCCTTACAAGAGTTGGACTTTTCCTGATACCAGCAGACAGAACCATTCCAGGACTAGAGGTTACAAATCTTCTAGGGGGCAGGCAGCTACCCCTCAAAGGTCTAGGCGGTGGCAGGCTTCCACTTCTAAGGCGGGAAGCTCCAAGCCTGCATCTCAATCAAAACACACTCAATGACTTTTTACAACTTCTGCCTGTTCTTGCTTGCCTGGAGAGTCCTTTAGGGGGACGGTTGGCCCTTTTTTCAGATGTCTGGACTTCTATCACAGACAACAAATGGGTGTTCAAAATGGTGTCCCTGGGGCACAAGTTTTCTTTCTGCACCTTTCCAGCTCCCAAGGGATTCCCAGACGTTCCTCCAAACCAAAGAGCAGATGGAAAAAAATCTAATTTTGTCTTTGTTTCATCTGGGAGCAATAGAATCAGTTCCTGCTCAGCAGGTAGGCCAGGTCTTTTATTCCAGACTTTTCCTAGTTCCAAAAAAAGAAGGCACCTGGCGTCCTATCCTAAATCTTTCCATTATGAACTCTTTTCTAATAATTCCAAAGTTCAAAATGCTCTGCATCAGTTGCTACCGATGTTAGAAAAGGATTCCTGGCTGGTAACGTTGGATCTCAGAGGCTCATCATTGGGGTACACCTCAGGTGGATCTTTTCTCCTCCCCAGACAACCATTTTCTACCTCTCTCTTGCACCAGACATCATCACAGCAGAGCCTGGAGAGTGGATGCTCTGTCCTTCTCTTGGACGCTGCTGTCAGTTTATGCCTTCCCTCCTCTTCTTCCCAGAGTATTAGTGAAGCTCAGGGATGAATGACCAGGGACTATTCTCATAGCTCCAGACTGGCCCAGACAGCATTGGTATCCGATGCTTCGCAGTCTCTCCCAATTTCCCCCTGCATATTTTGGAGCTCAAAAAAACTTTGAATAGAGTCCGGATCCTAGCTGGTCTTGGGTGACCGGCTGGATGACTCTCTTGTCCATCGACTTTAAAACCTCTGTTGCTGCAAATTACAAATGATTGGTTGGAGTATCAGGAATCTTATGATCTGAAGTAGGAGATTCATTTGTCAGCAACCTGTGGGTATGGATCCGATATCGGATCCGAACCGGCATGGTTTATCCAGCTATGGATCCGAGCTCCTAGCTCCTCCCCTCACCCATAATGCCCTGCTCTCCCTACGTGACCTCAGATCTAGTTTGCCGCGCATGGTGACAGCTGGATTTTCTTGAGCTCCTGAGCTAAGTGATATTTTTCTTGTTAAAAATAGATTTTGATAGTTTAAATTTAAAAACTGTGTGAAAATTTTAGGTTCCCTATATAATTTATCTTTTTTGGGCTTAACTTACTTACCTTTTGTTACCCTCCCCTCGCTGGTGCGTAGTAGTGTGTGTGAGTTGTCTTTGGGGCCTTGCGTGAGTGTGTAGTTTTCAGTACTTTACTTTAATTTTTTTTGTTTAAAAAAAAAAAAAAAAAAGTATGTCTGAGGCCCCAAAGCCTATTTTCTCTAAATGCTCCGAGTGTGGCCATAAGCTTTCCCCTGCTGATGGCCACACTCTGTGCGTTCGATGCCTTGGGGTTGAACACCTCACTTCTGGGTGTTCAATCTGTGCAGGGTTCACCCCCAGGGCATTGAAGGAGCGGCGGTCAAAGCTGGTCTTGGTGGGACTCTTGCCCCCGGACTCGGCTTCGGCCCCCGCCCCGTTGGTAGTTACTGCTCCGGCAGTTCCTGCCTTGCCTGCTCCCCCTCCTCCTCCCGGGATCCAAACTCCCTCACGGGTTCGAGGAGAGGGAAGCCAGGAAGAAGGACCGGAGGGAGAAGCACCACAAGCGCGGCTGAGTCCTCCGTCTCGCCCCGCCCCAGCGGCTTCCCCTCCGGCCTCTCTGGCTGCTGACTCTCCTCCTCCTCGGCTCCAGTCTCCTTGTTTTTCACCGGGGCCTGAGGATGAGGAGACCCGATCTCCTTTGAGGCAATCGAGGCGGCACTCAAGGCCTACCTCGGTGGCCTCGTTGAGGTCTACCTACAGCCTCTCCGATGCTGATCTGGACCGGATGATGCAAAGGTTCATCCAGGCCCAGATGCAGATGGAAGTGCTCCTGCCTCCCCCCCCCTCTGGGGGGGAGCTCAACCCCATTTTTCAAGCCCATAGCTCCTTATCTGACCCGCTACCCGGGTTCGGAGCGCTCGGAGCCGGGCAGCCTCAGAGCCGGGGGTGGATTGGCACCGACAGTACTGGGTACTTCGATCCGACCCTGCCCTCGAGTTTGTCGGATCCGACCTTTCGGAGCCTTGGCCCGAGCTTCGGATCCGAGGGACTCAGTGTGCCTTCGGCACCATCCCTGTCGGAGCGCACTGTTCCCTCGGATCCGAGGGGCTCGGCGCCGGCTCTGATCCACTCATCGGATCCGAGGGGGAGCCGACTTTCGGATCCTATAGTCGAGGCTGGCTCCCCCTCGGCTTTTGATGTAGTGGAGAGGGCTCTCTTGAGGGCATCCGGACCCCCGACCATTGCTTCAGCTCCGTCACGCACTCCATCTGCTCTGGGCCAGGCTTCCGTCACCCGGCCACTGGGACAGCCCGCTTCACTGCCCCAAGCAGTTCCCTTGGATCTGGACATTGCTGGCGAGGGCTCCTCGGACAGCCCCCCCGAGGAAGCACCTCGCAAGCATACGTGTAAGAGGAGGCACATAGACTCCCCCGAGTCTTTAACTGAAGACACTGACTTGGAGGAAGGGGAAGGCTCCCCAAGATCACCCCCTGAGGATGTCTCCTTTGGAGACATCATGGAAATGTTATGGATAAGAGGTGGGTGGTCTGCCCCAAAGTCTTCCTCGGACGAGTCCATGTTCTTGGAGGCATTTGAAGCGGGCCCGTCTACCTCTTGGGTGTCCCCTCCTGCCGACCCCCTGGTGGACCTTATTACCACCAGGGCGTGGAAGGAACCGGACACAGTGGAGCCAGTCCCCAAGAGGCCTGACAGGATCCTTAGCCCCCCTGCTGACCGTGCCCACTGGAGTAAGGGTTCCCTGGTAGATGCCATGTTGTCGGCAGCAGCCACTAAGAGGGAACTCGCCCAGGAGAGTCCCTCAGTCCATCCCCCGAGCAAGGAGTCTCGGATGATGGACCATTTGGGGAAGCGAATGTTTAGTTCAGCGACCTTCTCAGTGAGGGCGCTCAACTATTTGGCACATGTCATTAGGATGCAGCGCGATCTTATCAAGGAATCCGCTGCATCCCCCCCAGAGTCCATGTCGGAGGAGGACAAACTTTTGCACTCCACCCGTATGGCCACTCTTCGTTCCTTGTCCAACACCTCTATGCGGTTACTTTCCCACGCTACCGAGGGAGCCGCTAGAGCTGCAGGAGTGGGCCTATTCACAAGACGCCAGGCCTGGCTCCGCCACTGCGATTTTACGGAGCCCTTCAAGGCGTCATTCGCGAACGCCCCCTTTGACGGTTCTGCCCTTTTTGGCAAGATGGTTCGCCACACCTTGGTTCAGAGTGAGAAGGACGGGAAGACACTGTCTGCCGTCGGAGTCCGCTTCTCTGTGCCCCAGAGGTCCTACTCTAGGAACCAAAAGGGCCAGAAGAAGATGTGGTTCCGGAAGTCGCAGCAATCCCAACCCACTCCGGACAACCAGTCCTTCCACGGCAGAGGAGGACAGGGAGGATGCCGCCCTCGGGGCAGAGGGGCTCCCAGGAACTTTGGGTCCAGGGAACCTTTCTCTGAACGGCCCACACGCAGCAACCCTGAGGGGTTGCCCGACTGCTCCACTCTGGAGGCAGTTGGGGGACGTTTTTCGGAGCACCTAGCGGCATGGGAGTCCATTACATCGGACCGCTGGGTTCTCCAGATTATATCCAGAGGTTACAAAATCCCCTTTCTTCATGTCCCAAAATTAAAAACCCTCCTCGATGTTCCACCCGATCAGAGGGAGGCCGCTTCAGCAGAAATTGGCCATCTGCTGAGTAAAAGAGCCATCCAGCCCGTCCCCCCAGACCAGATCGGATTAGGGTTCTACTACAGGTTCTTTTTAGTGCCAAAAAAGACGGGGGACCTAAGACCCATTCTGGACCTGTCCCTTTTGAACCTGGCAGTTCCCAAAGAGAAGTTCCGGATGGTCACTCTGCAATCCATCCTCCCCCTCCTAGGGGAGAATCACTGGATGTGCTCTATAGACCTCAAGGATGCGTACTACCACATTCTAAGGGACAGACGGTCCAGGAGGTTTCTTCGCTTCTGGCTGGGAGCCAGTCACTACCAGTTCAGGGTCCTTCCCTTTGGTCTCACCACAGCCCCCAGGGTGTTCAAAGTATTAGCAGTGGTTGCGGCCCACCTGAGGCTTCAGGGGGTACAGGTCTTTCCGTACCTAGACGACTGGCTTCTCACCGCCCCAACAAGGCATCTACTCTCCTTGGCAAGAGATTTCTTTCTTCGTCTAGCTCCCTGGCTAGGCATCACGGTAAACATAGAAAAGTCCAACCTGGTCCCTACTCAAATAATAGAATTTATAGGAGCCAGGTTAGACACGAGAAATTTAAGACCCTTTCTCACGACCGACAGAGTTCGGAATCTACAACTCCAGGTGCGGGCCATCCTTCACTCCAGCTCAACACCTGCGGAATTGATCCTGAGGGTGCTAGGGTCTATGGCGGCAGCGATTACTCTTCTCCCGCTCGCCCGCTTGAACATGCGGGTACTTCAATGGACACTTCAGGTGCAATGGTCATTTCTCTCCCTCCCCCTGCATCATCCCATTACAATCCGCAAGGCTTGCAAGCGGTCTCTCTTGTGGTGGCTCCATTCCCCGGACCTCCACAGGGGCCGCCCTTTTTGTGCATCTCCCCTTCTCGCTACAGTAACCACGGACGCTTCCCGCCTCGGGTGGGGGGGGGGGGCATTTTGCGGGCCGGACGGTCCAAGGCACGTGGAGCGACTCAGAGACCTCCCTGCATATCAATGTTCTGGAAATGAGGGCTGTGCTCTTGGCGTTGCAAGCACTTCAAGCCCTCCTTCCCCTGGGAACAACTGCGATTCAATCAGACAACATGTCGGTGGTCTGGTACATCAACAAACAGGGGAGAACCAGGTCTTACCCTTTATGTCGAGAAGCCATGAGAGTGTGGGAATGGGTGATCTCCACCAACCGCTTTCTCGCATAGCGCATATTCTGGGTCGGTCCAACATCCTAGCGGACAAGCTCAGTCGCACCATTCTCTCCCCGTACGAGTGGTCTCTCAATTCTCAAGTAGCGTAACGTATCTTCGCACAGTGGGGGACTCCCTGTTGCGATCTCTTTGCTTCTCCCTTAAACGCCAAGTGCGCCAGTTTTTTCGCTCTAATCCCCCCTCCAGGGGATTCTCTGAGACGCTCTGGTGCATGCTTGGCCTCGGTCTTCTTTACCCCCTCTACCTCTGATGCTTCAAGTACTTCAGAAAGCCTCTCGGTTGGGGTGTAGAATGATCCTCATTGCCCCGTTCTGGCCTCGACAGATCTGGTTCCCTTACCTAAGGTCTCATTCAGTGAATCCACCTTGGATTCTAGATCCCATTCCGGATCTGATATCTCACCCATCGAACCTACCAACTCCAACCTGGACAACCTGAAGTTGACTGCTTGGCTGCTCCAGTTCCACTCTAATCAGGACTCCCGGTATCTCGTCCCCAGTTAAGGCCATTCTGGTAGCGGCCCACAAGCCCTCAACCAAAAAAATTTACCGCAGTAAATGGAAGCGTTTCTCCATTTGGGCAGAGCGGCAAGGCCTAGATTCTTTTACGGTTCCCCTTCCTTTGGTTCTAGATTTCCTTACTACGCTTTTTAATGATGGCGCCAGTAGTTCCACGGTCAAAGTTCAGCTGGCGGCCATATCTCATTACCATGTTGGTCATGATTCAGGGTCTCTTATGTCAGCTAAGTTATGCAAAACATTCCTAAAAGGCACCTTTTTGCTCAGACCCCCTGTCAAAGAAACGGTTCCCCCGTGGGATCTCTCCTTGGTACTTCAGGCCTTGACCGCTCGTCCCTTCGAACCTGCGGCCACAGTCGATCTTAAATTCTTGTCCTTTAAGACTGCTTTTTTGGTAGCCATTACTCCGGCTAAGAGAGTTTCTGAACTTCAGGCCCTGTCCATGAAACCGCCTTATTTGATCTTTCATCCGGCCCGGTGTGCCTCAGGATCGATCCCTCCTTTCTTCCTAAAGTAGCTTCGTAGGCTAACATTAATCAGTCCATCATCCTCCCTGTTTTCTTTCCTAAGTATCAAAACAAAGGCGAATACAGGCTGCATTCTTTGGATGTTCACAGGCAGCTTTGTTTTTACCTTCATAGAACAGCTGCTCATAGGCAATCAGACCAGTTGTTCATTTCTTTTGCCAAATTCAATCTGGGTAAACCGATTTCCAAAGTTTCTTTGTCACACTGGATTTATCAGTGTATTCTGTTGGCGTACCAAGCCTCTGGGAGGCCCGCACCAGAGGGAGTCCATGCTCATTCGACCCGGGCTGTCTCTACTTCAGCAGCCTTTAGGTCTAGGGTTCCTCTGGATGACATTTGTTCAGCAGCCACTTGGGCTTCATTCATACCTTTATTACTCATTATAAGCTGGACGTCAAGTCTAGAGGTAGAGCATCCTTTGGCTCCGCGGTGCTCTGGAATATCCTTCCATGATGGCCACCCAAGATTCTGGTAGCTGGGGACTCTGTCCCACAGGTTGCTGACAAATGAATCTCCTACTTCAGATTTAGAAGTTATGTACTTACCATAACGTTCCATCTGAGTAGGTGTATTTATTTGTCTGCAACCATCCCGCCCTCCTATCCCCCTGGCCTTGTTAGGTCCTGCATAGGGTGTGTTACCATTTAGTTAGGGTAGTTGGTGCAGGGCAAACTCGATCTGAGGTCATGTAGGGAGAGCAGGGCATTATGGGTGAGGGGAGGAGCTAGGAGCTTGGATCCATAGCTGGATAAACCATGCCGGTTCGGATCCGATATCGGATCCATACCCACAGGTTGCAGACAAATGAATACACCTACTCAGATGGAACGTTATGGTAAGTACATAACTTCTAATTTTGTTTTTGGGGGTTCTAAAAAAGTATTGTATAATCTTTGGTGATTATCCTAGGCACCCAAGAATCAGAAGTTGTTTGCCAGGCTAGAGTGTGTAGGGAAAAGCGTCCCCCCAACTGCCTCCAGAGTCCAGCAGTTGGGCAAGCTTTCAGGGATGCTGTTAGCCTTTCTCCGTGAAAGGTCCATGGAAATCTTGGTTTTGGGGGCCACCTCTACTTCTCGGATGATGTCCAATGGAGTTGCTGCAGCATCTCTCCGAGTCCTGTTACCAGCAGTGTCCTGGAGAAAACCTTGTGATTTCTTGAACCATATTTTCATTGTTCCTCTCTGATTCCTAGAAAAGGATCTTTGAGGAGTTGAAAAATAGATCCCTATGGTAGACAAGGTCTTGCTGTCCTATTCATTCCTGTCACTCCTGGTAAGTGTTTCCTTTATTTTTGGTCCAAATAAGGTGGAACCTGATATCACAAAACCACATCCAAACATGACATCACAAGGTAATACCTGTGCTACCTGCCCTTGCTGTACCATCTGCTGAATTAGATAAGTCTTATGGCCACATTCGAGGATTACTGTAGGTAGATATTTGAATATCCACTGTTTTCTGCACATCCAAAGGTAAATTTGAAAGCTCCTTGATCAAGTCAAGAATCATGTCAGGCATGCTAGATAGTTCAGTGCTAGGAGTGCAAATGTCACTGAAGTATATGTCTGTTACCCCAGATTGTCCAACACCCTTGACTCCTTTTAGGGGGATGAACAGAGGATCTTTCATTGGACAGTCCCCTTTTTGTAGCTGCTACCACCACCATGCCATCTACAGGAGGACCCTTGGCTCAATGTTTTCTGTCTTTGGGGGCAACTAGAATCTTATCTGGGTTTTTTGGGGATAGGCTGTGCCACATCAGGTTCCAACCAGACCTCCTGGGTAATGAGGTCAGTTAAGGTGTTAGCAAGTAAAACCACCCAGGATGTCAAAGGGCCAGAACCAAAAGCTTCAAGAACAACGGACTCGTCAAAAGGAGTTTCAGTGGACTATCCAGTCCCTCTGTTACATTAATTCCAGAACATCTCCAAAGGAGATGTCTGGAGGGGGATCTTTGGGGAGCCTTTTCTGTCATCTAAGTTGGTGTTTTCAGTGACGGACTCAGGAGAAAAGTCAATATGTTCCCACATGCAAGTTCTCTGCCTGGGAATGTGCCTTGGGAATTCTGAAGTAGATACTTCTGAGACATGGAGCACGGACAGTGAGTGATATCAGAGCTAATTTACTTATTTTATTTTACATTTGTTGACCGGGAAAGTCCAACTGGATACATATCCATTTTCAGCAGAGGCCCAGGGAGAAAACCTCCAAAGATCAAATAAGCAAATATTAGGTGTATGCATAGCATGCAAATTTACATAGATAATGACAAAAAATACATTGAACCCACAGACATTGCCAACATCCTAGCTGACAGGTTCAGCGCACCCTCCCCCACCAAGGGCCAAATCTCTATCCAGCAGAGGCTGCCCCCTGACATCTCAGATGCTCAGGTGAGCCGCCCTCTCCAAAGCAAAAACAAACACAGCATGGGTGGGACCAGATGTGTCGGCGCGCCCCCTACATGAACTCCAAGAGAGCTAAGCAAACATAAAACTTCTCTGTCCAATCTTCAGCTTACTTACTACAGATATGTAAAGAAAGATACAGCAACAGTGGTCTCTCCAAAGGTGGGGTGGTGGTGCCTCAACCTGGAAACTATCGGCCCCATAAATAAGCCTGGCTTGGTCTATGGCTTCATGAAAGGATCAATCAACCTCCTAATCCTAAATAAAGATATTGGGGACCCACAGACACTGGATCCTTACCCCTTTTGTTAAGTTAGCGCAGATCCTGCCTCTTAACTGGGGTTTTTTTCTTGTCGAGTTCACCAAAACAATCAGGAAGAGGTGGGGTACAGCCTACCTGCCTGGAAAGCCCCCCTTACAAATACCCACTCGGGCATTATCAATAACATCACCAGCCAGCACCTCATTAAATATGTCACTAGATGTCACTAGATGGATGGTAAGGACAGAAGGCACATGCAGAAGTGAGGACACATGGAACTGCTGGACTCAAACACCAGTCCAAACCACAATCAGTGAAGCTGGCACTGGGCTCTGGGACCAGACCTATATCTTTCTGTATTATACAGGCGGAGGTACAGGCCAACACGCTGACACAAGTGACAGGACCTGCAAACAGATAATCGACTCTCGGGCGCGGCCAGCACTCTCCAGACTCCAAAAAATAAAAAATAGAAACAGGAAGACCAGAGCCACAAGCACCTCATCAAAAAGCAAAAAGTGTAGTAGTCATGTGGTTGGCAAAAACTTGCACACCACAACACACATAAGTATTAGTGGTAATAAAAAAATACAGAACCTGGGACCAAAAGTTGATGTAATCTCAAAGGGACAAAAGATGGCCACCAACCCAATGTGGTTGAAAATAGAAAACATTTTATATAGCCCACCTAATCATGAAGGGGATTCACATCTGATTCAGGAGGTCACCGCGGCATCTTCACTCATCCCTCATCAGGCTCATAAATGGAGCATAATGCCCTTTTACAACACCCCTAACAGCCCTGCACCTGCAGCACAAAGACCCCAAAAAGACCCTCACCAAGAGGATCAAAGGGGGTTAAAAACTTTCAGCTCCAGCTGCCCGGTTAAAGAAAACTCAGCTCCCATCAGTTGCATGATGTACCACCAGAGGTCTATCTGTGCCTGATGGCAAAGTGTGTAAGAACCCGAAAAAATGGGCACAAATCAGCCAGAAAAATCCAAATCTCACTTCATACGCTACTGAGACGACTTGAACCTCAGCACTGAAATAAAGACACATGGGAGAGGGGATTCATAACCCAGAGGCTCCCCTTCACAGAGAATAAATAAACTCCCCAGGTTAAGAGAGTCCAGTATTGACTCTCTTCAGAGGGAAGAGTGATGAGAGATGAGGAGATCGGGAGTTTACCCTGAAAGAGGCTGAATGTTACTAAGAGGCTACTGCTACGTAGAAGTAAAAAGGCAAAATGGCAAAATTAATAAAAAATGGGTGGTGAAAAATAAAATGCCCTAATAATAGAAATATTTAAAATTAACATCGTTACATAGTCGTGAAGATTAAAAATTAAAATAGTTACATAGAATGTGCACATCTTTTACAGTTTTAAAATTGGACAAGACAGTACATAAGTAAGAGGAAATGCAGGGTGAGACATTTGGGTTAACGCTGTGTCTAGAAGTTGCATTCTTATACTTTTATACAGTTGGAATGTGTACAATTTAGACATGGTCAGGTGTATAGTAGCAGGTGGAACAACAGAGTTAAATGGTAGATTATAAAGATTAAGTGGGAAAGCAAGGAAAATGCAGATGTAAAGATGTAGAAAGAAAGAATATTATAAAAGGTTTGTAAGAGAGTGTCCTAACAGTGTTTAGTGCAAAGCAGATGAGATGTATCATCTGGGTATTGAATGACTGAAGCATGTTGGGTTGCTGAGTTGAGGTTATTTGTGAAGATGATAAAGAGTAGGTGGCCAAGAATAGAACCTTGGGGTACACTAGTGGATACTGGTAGTAGGGAGTGAGATTGTTTTCCTATTTAGTAGCCTGTTGGCTGTTTGATAGATAACTGTGAGACCACATCAGGGAGGCAGAACTGAGATTGTAAGTAGCAAGTTTTACTAGTAGTTGGTGGGAAATGGTGTCAAAGGCTTTGGACATGTCCAGGAAAATTGCAGAGCCTATTTGTCTGTTACTCATTTGTTGATGTATAGTGTCTGTGAAGGATAATATGGCAGTGTTAGTACTATATTGTGGTCTAAAACCATGCTGGGTTTCGGATAGGAGGTTATTACTGGTTAGGTGGTTGAGGAGTTGTAGTTGAAAACATTTCTCTAGGATTTTGGCTAAGGGTGGAAGGATATTGGATCCATTTGTCTCTATCATCTAGAATGAGAGGAAGATACAAGCTCCAGTGGGTGCTGGGATGGATCCGAACTCAGTGCACACACCAATCTTCTTGGTCCAGCCAAGGCCTTCTGCACAGCTTTGAAAGCCAACTCAGCCTAATGGATCTGAGGAAGAACCACTCATTACTGCAGAACCAGTACCCTTCTTGACTACAAAGGCAGACAACTCTGAGGAGGACCTCAGAAATGAGCTACCCTGGACCGAACCCCAGATTGTTTGGGATGACTCTGAAAACCTCTCAGTCAACTCCACTGTCAGGGTCCTGACTCTGATGCTAAGGCTCCTGGACTCCACAACACCTGAGTGCATCTGCATCAAGAAAGTAAGGGGAGAAGTCAAAGCTGAAGTCTCAAGTGTTCTCAGATCCAAAGCTGCTGTGGCAGGGGAATTGGACCCCTTATGTGTTTGGTCCAAAAGAGGAGATGGCATCGGAAGGGTCTGATCCTGATCCTCGCCTTAGGGATGGAGCCATGAGTACTCCCAACTGAATCCAAGTCCTCAGAAACTTCCTCATCGTGCAGTTGGCATCCAGTTCAGTAAAGTTTCTAGTAGACCGACTTGACCTTGAAGAGGAAGCTACTGATGTAGGTATTGATGAAAGCTTTTGAAGAACAGGGGAGTGAAGACTAGGGATAACTGGCCTGTATAAAAGGAAGTTTTGGGGAGGGAGTTCATATCCGGGAAGCAGTAGGATCAGACTGCCTCAATACCTTAGATACCAGACCTGAAACAGTAAACAAATCTGGAGACCTTTTCTTAGGTTTGTCAAGTCATTTTTCTTGTTGATTTTCTAACTGTACTTCCTTTGGTCTGTCTCTTTTCCTTTGATCTTTCTCTTTTTTTTCTCTCTTTTCAGAGGAAGAAGAGGTAAAGGGTGCCTCTGGATCTGAAGGCATCTTGGACCCTGTCTGAGGGGTAAGGAGCCCTTTCAAAATTAGTTTATCTTTCCTTCCTTGGAGAGCCTTTGTACTGAAAAAACACAAATACTGCAGGTGTCCTGCAAGTGGGAAGGCCCCATACAGCACACACACTTATTGAAATCTGTAAACTTTTCTGACATCCGAAGAAAAATTCTGTAATGATATTAAGAGAAAGTTGTATATTTGTAAATATTGTTATATAAATTTGCACTAACTCTATAAACTATCCTAAATGGTAACGCTAAAACTATTGCTGTCTCTAAGAAATCCTGTTTACAGATAAAGGGAGAAACAAAATCTTCGCTTATTGTAAACAGGGTGGAGCTCTTGGACAACATCTCTGATTAGGCAGGTGGCGAAAGAGATCAGAGGTAATTCAGGCAGGAGAGTGGAATTTTGGGTAGGGGAGGAGTCAGAGCTCTCAGATCCAATACTATAGCATAAGGCGCAGAGGTCAGATCCGACAACCTACATGTTGAATCAGGCAAAAATAGACCACATCCGATACAAAGTTCACCCCTGTCAATATTCAAGCACTACTTGGATTTGTGGATGGGAAATAAAAAATTTGCCTTAGGACTGCTCCCGTGTACTACTTACTAATGGATAGAGACAACTTCTAAATGCTTTATCCTATGCATGAGTCCCCTGAAATTATCTATGGTATGATCCCAGTTAATCTGAAGTAGTTGACTTCATTTGATCTTCAACCTGTGGGTATACGGATCCGAATTGCATCCGAGATAGCCACATCACTAGCATCTGATCAAAACTTCAAGCTCCTCCCCTTACCCATAATGCTCCCCTGTCACCTTCCTTCCCTCAGATCTCGTTTGTCACTGAAAAGCTGTACACATTGTGGTTGCAAAACTCCAGGCTTTTTTTTGGGTAAGTTTGCTGTTTTTCATTTAGGTGTAAGTGTAGGTTTCTTCCCTATCTTCTGTTTTCAGCCTCCCCTACCCGCGTTGTCCATCGGTGGTTACAAAAAAAAAAAGTAATTATTGTAGGTTATCCTTTGGTCTTCCCACTCACTCTCTTCTTCAAGCAAATGTGTGTGTGAGTGTCCGTGGATACTTGTGTCCTAAGATGGCTGAGACCCCAAGCCAGTATTTAGGAAGTGCACAGTGTGTGGCCATAATTTCTCTCCAGCTGATGGCCACACTTTGTACATAGTGTGTTTGGATGCAGCCCATTTGCTTACCTCCTGTCCTATTTGCATGAGCTTCGACCCGCAGGCCCTTAAGGACAGGAGGGATAAGCTGGTCATGAAGGGTTTGCTTCCCTCATTGGGGACGGCTGTCCCCATAACCAAGGCTTCAGCAACATCTTCGACTTCTGCTTCTCCCCAGGCCTCTGGAACTCAACCTCCTGCCATGAGGTCTGGGGAAGGAGAAAAGTACAGGAAGGCTAAACCTAGGAAATGACCTCTGGATCGCTGGGCTTCGGCAGGGCCTCCAGCAAAATCTAAGACCCATCCTAGGCCCAGTTCTCCTCTGCTCCAATCACCCACATTCTCCCCTGAGCCGGAGGTATCTAGGCCATGGTCTAGAGCTTCCCCTCATTGGCACTCCTGGCTGGTGTCATTAGCTTCATCTTCTTGGGTGACCGGTAGCCTTAACGAGGCAGAGATGCTTAGGATGATGCGGAAGTTCATCCACACCCAGATCCAGATTGGAGTCTTGCCAGCCCCCTCTCACTCCGGAGTGGGGAGCTCACAACCTGTCTTCACCCCTATAACTCCTTCTCCGATCCCACCATCAGTTTTGGAGTCATTCAATCCGAGGGTTCTCAGGGTCAGGGGGTTGATGCTGGCCATTGCCTTGATCTTAAAAAATAACATACAATCTCTTAACCAGTGTGTGTCGGATCCAAGCTCTCAGAGCCGTACCCGCTGCATTGGATCGGGGGTACTGTCGGCTCTGAGTTTCTCAGAACCCAGTCTCCCTGTTGGCATCTCGGCTCCTGCACCCTCGGCCCAGACTCTCCAGTCGGATCCAAGGGGGGTGGCTCCTTTGCTTGTTTCTCAGGACGTTCGCTCCCATTCAGCATTTGATTTTGTGGAGAGGGTTTTCTCAAGTGCATTGAGACCCGTGACCATCTCGTCCTCGGACTCTGCCCTGACTCCCTCAGCTCTGGGTATGGTCCCGACCCACCTGTCCTCTCAGGGACAGCCTGTGCTTTGCCTCAGGGAGCTCCCATTTGAGAACAAGAAGAAGTTTGTGAGTCCCCCCCAGAGAGTCCCACTGAGGAGGCTCCTCACAAATGGATGTGCAAAAGGAGGCACTTGGACTCCTCTCCAGAGTCCCTCACAGACAACACTGACTTGGACGAAGGGGAAGGTTTCCCGAGGTCATCCCCCCAAGGATGTCTTGTTTGGAGACATCATGGAACTCCTTCACTAAAGGAGGTTGCGGTCCACCCAAAAGCCAACTCCGGATGAGTCAGTGTTCCTAGAGGCATTCAGCATGGGCTCATCTACCTCCTGTGTGTCCACTCCCGCAGACCTGCTTGTGGACCTTATAACATTTCTGGCATGGAAGGAACCGGACATCGTGGAGCCTATTTCCAAGTGTCCAGACAAGTTACTTAGTCCCCAGCAGACAGAACTAACTGGAGTAAGATGTCCCCAGTAGACGCTATGGTGGTGGCAGCTGCCATAAGGAAAGAGCTTGTGCAGGAGAGCTCTGAGGTCCATCCTCCTGACCAGGAGTCGAGGACTATTGAATGTTTGAGGAAGTGGGTCTAGCTTCAGCAACCTTTTCAATAAGGGCTCTGAATTATATGGTGCATGTCATCTGACTACAGTGTGACCTGGATAATGAATTTGCTGAGTCGCCCCTGGAGTCCATGTCAGCGGAGAGCAAGATGATGTTCTCTGAGCGGATGGCCACTCTAAAACCAGTAGTGAACACATCCATGCACCTCCTTTCCCATGCTACGGAGGGAGCTGCCAGGCCTGCCGGGTCTGGCATTGACATGAGGTGCCACGCCTGGCTCTGACTTTGTCAATTCTCAAAACCCTTCAGGGCATAGTTTGCAAATGCCCCCTATGATGGTTCTTCCCTGTTTGGGAAGTCTGTGCGTGAAACAGTGGTCCAGAGTGAGAAGGATGGGGAGACACTGTCTGCCATCGGGATCCGCTTCTCTGCCCCTCAAAGATCCTTCTCTAGGAATCAGCAAGGTACAAAGAAGATGTGGTTCTGGAAATCTCAGTTCTCCCAGAACACTCAGGACTCATCTTCCCACAGAGGCAGAGGGGGTTATAATAGACAATGGCCCAGACACAGAGGGGGATCTAAGAAATTTCAGGTCTCGAGAACCGTTCTCATACAGGCCTGTGCAGCAGCCATGAGAGGCTGCCTGACTGCTAGTCTCTGGAGGCTGTTGGGGTCATCTCTCGCTACACCAAACGGAGTGGGAGTCCATAACAACAGACCACTGGGTGTTGCAAATCATATCCAGAGGTTATTCCATCCTGTTCATAGATCCACCTATCCCACCAAAACACCTCCCAGACATTCCACCTGCGCAGAGGGAGGTAGCAGCACTGGAAATAGACAAGCTGCTAAGAAAGTGAGTCATTCAACCCATTTCCCCCAAACCAATCTGGATTGGGCATTTATTCCAGGTTCTTTTTAGTGCCAAAGAAGATGGGAGACCTAAGACCCATTCTGGATCTTTCCACCTTGAACCTGTCAGTAGACAGGAAGAAATTCCGGATGGTCACTCTTCAGTCCATCCTGCCCTATCTACAGGCAGAGGACTGGATGTGGTCGATCAACCTCCAGAACACGTACTATCATATCAAGAAGGACAGGGGGTCCTGCAGGTTCCTCCGCTTCCAGCTGGGAGCCAATCACTGTCAGTTCAGAGCCCTCCCCTTTGGTCTCACACAGCCGTCAGGGTGTTCACCAAAGTGGTGGCGGTCGTAGTGGCTCACCTGAGGCTTCAGGGAATTCAGGTCTTTCCTTACCTGAACGACTGGCTCCTTGCTACCCCCACCAAGCGTCTGCTTTGCCAAGCCAGGGACTATTTTCTTGTGTTAGCGAACAGTCTGGGCATTACTATCAACATCAGCAAATCATCACTGACTCTATTCCAGACTCCAGACTTTATTGGAGCTTGGTTGGACACCATCCAAATGAAGGCTTACCTCACCCCAGAAAGTGTACACAATCTAAGACTTCATGTTTCTTACATTCTTCAGGCTCATCTTCCCTCAGCGGAGACAGTTCTGTGGGCTCTGGGTTCCATGGTAGCCACAATCAATCTTCTCCCCTTGCATGACTGCACATGTGAGTTCTCCAGTGGATGCTAGCATTGCAATGGTCTCTACTAGATCTACCATTGTCTCATCCAGACAGTATATCACGGGCTTGCAGAGACTCTCTTCACTGGTGGATTCTCTCCCTGGACCTCGTCGAGGGACATCCCTTTCTTCCACCCTGTCCCAAAACCACAGATGCCTCCCAGCTAGGGTGGGTGGGCATTGCCCGGGAAGGACAGTCCAAGGCACAGGGACTATTACGATCCAGTCAGGCAACATGTCAGTAGACTGGTACATCAATAAACAAGGTGGAACCAGGTCTTTGCCCCCTGTGTCGCGAAGCCATGAGAGTGTGGGAATTTGTGATTTCCACCGCCCATTTTTCGGTGGTAATACACATCCCAGGACAGTCCAACATCCTAGCGGACAGACTCAGCAGGACTATTCTGATGCCTTACGAGTGGTCTCTGAATCCTTCAGTAGAGGAACAGATCTTCCTCAAGTGGGGTCGGCCTTGCTGAGATCGCTTCACATCTCTTTCCAACATGAAGTGCAGCAAGTTCTTCGCTCTGAACCACTTCAAGGGGGAAGCCCCCAGGGATGCACTGGTTCATGCTTGGCCTCCCGGTCTTCTCTGTGCCTACTTCCATTACCTCTCATCCCAAAGTTTCTTCAGAAAGTTTGCAGGCCGGGGAGCACAATGATCCTCATTGCTCCATTCTGGCCTCACCAAGTCTGGTTACCCTTCCTTTGGCCTCATCTGGTAGTTCCACCATGGATCTTGGATCTGACTCCGGATCTCATTTCTCATCCCTCAGGGACTCCTCACCCAGTTCCATTAATGATTAGAACTCCTGGTTTATCCTCTCCAGTTAAAACCATTTTAATGGTGGCTCACAAATCTTCCACCAGGAAAATATATTGTACCAAGTGGAATCCCTTTACGGCTCTGGTCCCATCAGTTTTAGAATTTTTGGCGACCATCTTCCATCAAGGTGCTAGCTCTTCTATGGTTAAAGTCCAACTGGCTGCCATCTCTAATTTCTATGTGGGGGAAAACATAGCTTCTCTAGCTTCATCTAAACTTTGTAAGACCTTTTTTAAAGGTACCTTTCTTTTAAGACCCCCGATGAAAGATCCTACACCTCCATGGGACCTCATCTTTGTACTTCAGGCTCTAGTCTTCCCCTCCCTTTCAGCCTGCGGCCTCAGTAGACCTGCAATATCTATCTTGGAAGACTGCCCTTTTGGTGGCAATCACCTCTGCTAGGAGGGTGTCAGAACTTCAAGCATTGTCCATCAAGGTTCCTTACATGGTTTTCCATAAGGACAGGGTTTCCCTGCACACTAATCCGTCCTTTCTTCCCAGAGTGGCCTCAGAAAACAGAATTAACAAAGCTATCAATCTTCCTGTTTTCTTTTCTAATTTCCAAAACAGGGGTGAATATAAACTACATTTGCTGGACATACATAGGCAACTGAGATTTTATTTACACAGAACTAAATCCTTTCGCAAATGTGATCAGCTGTTTCTTATTCGAAGCCATTCTTAGGCAAGCCAGTTTCTAAAGTGACCATTGCTCGTTGGATTTCCCAATGTATCATCCGAGCATATTCGGACAAAGGCATTTCCCCTCTGGGTCTGTTAAAAGCACATTCCACCAGGTCTATGGCCACTTCAATGGCCTTTTGGTCCAGGGTGTCACTGGATGATATTTGTTCTGCGGCTACTTGGTCCTCATCTCATACCTTCATCTCTCATTACAAGTTAGACATGGTATCCTGGAGTAGGCCACTGTTTGGCCTCCATTAGTGTCACCCAGGTGTTAGTAGCTGGGGACTCTGTCCCACAGTTTGAAGAACAAATGAAGTCAACTACTTCAGATAAAGAAGTTATGTACTCACCATAACGTTCCATCTGAGTAGTTGTACTTCATTTGTCTTCAACCATCCCCCCCTCCTTCCCCCGAACCTTGTCACTGTTGGCCTAAGCCTGTATATAGGTGCTGAACACTATAGTGGCTCTCCTTGTTATGCCTGGATTTGGGATATTGGGGAGCCATTAGTGGTAAGGTCTGATTGGGTCAGGCTTATGTTTTATGGAGCATCAAGCTCTATCTGAGGGAAGGAAGGAGACGGGGAGAATTATGGTTAAGGGGAGGAGCTTGAGCTTAGATCAGATGCTAGTGATGAGTCTGTCTCAGATCCAGTTCAAATCCATATACCCACAGGCTGAAGACAAATGAAGTATAACTACTCAGATGGAATGTTATGGTGAGTACATAACTTTTTTTTCTAATTAGATGTAATATATAATTATCGACCATGTGGATGGGTAAGGCCATTCTCTAACCAAATGGGATAGGTTAATTTGAGCACACAAAGGGAAACTGGATAGGCTTAAACTGCTCCACAAAGACTGCTAGCCTAGTAACTTGCCTATGAACCTAAAACTGGTCACTCCTCCTTGGGATCTTAATTTTGTCATAGAGAAACACTTGTTCCATTTGAACCAGCTAACCTGGCTGACTCTAGGTTCTTAACATGGAAAACAGTTTTACTTATTGCTGTGACCTCTGCGAGCAGTGTATCGTGAGCTGCAGACTCTTAAGGTGAGTCAGCCCTATCTTATTTTCAAAGGGATAGTGTTTCCTTGAGAAGTAATCATTCTTTTATGCCTAAAGTAGTATATGACTTAAAGCTCCATCTCCCCATTTTCTTTCCTGAATCTAAAAATGCAGGAGAATGGAAACTGTACTCTGGATGTCCACAGACAACTCTGGTACTATTTTGACAGAACTAAATCTTTCAGATCTTCAGGTGAAATTGTTCATTTCTTGTTAAGGCAAGAAGAAGGGACAACCTGTGTCAAAGTAGACTATTTCCAAATAATTGCCTAACCTTTTCTTATACTCACCACAACAACTAAACCAAGGCCTTTGCTTCATCCATGGCTTTTTGGAAAGGGATGGATTCTAAATTATTTTGGAAGCATCAACTTGATCCTCTGTACATACTTTTACAAAGAACTATAAGCTTGATTCCTTTTCTAGGTCTGGATCAGGCATTACTTGGACCATTCTCCAGGGGCTCCTGGACTCTTGTTCTTCCATCTCCCAAACGTAGTAGCCTATGGTAATCTACCTATATAGCTAAGGGTACTGCAGTAGTGATCAATATGATGAACATAGTATGGTTGTGTAAGTAAACTTACATAACAGCAGAAGCTCAAATGATTACTGCTGCAATTGCCACACTCTCCCTCCATCCCATGTGTTTATGCTATGGTGTAAAGTATTAGCTTTTGTTCATAGCAAAGTCCTTTCAGGACTCAGCCTGCATCTCTCTGATGACCTGAAATCTCTAAAGGGCTTGGTGCCCTAAGTTGTCTTTTTAGTCAGCTCAGCTCGATCTGACTGACTGCGTGTGTGTGTGTGTGTGTGTGTCTGTGAGGTGGCATGAAACTATGGAAGTTGTCAGGTTGTTGTATCCTTGTCAGGATATAACCCATATAGCTAAGGCTGCTGCAGCAGTGATCATTCGAACATCTAATGTTAATATAGTAATTTCCTTACACAGCTGTACTTTCCCGCTCACCCTTCTTTCTCTCTTTCTTTGTGTATTTCGTCTACTCTCCCCATCCGTTCAACCTTGTTTTTCCCCCTTTGCTTTCCTTTGCAAAATCTAAAAGTAAACTATTCATTCAGTACCTTTGCTTTTGTCCCAATCATCCATGATCTCCCTCATCTGTTTCTTCATCCTGGTCAGGACTGTCTCTCACATTCTTTTTTCTTACACACACACAATCACGCGGGGGGGGGGCGGGTGTGTGTGTGTGTGTGTGTGTGTGTGTGTGTGTGTGTGTGTGTGAAGAAGGCTTTGTTTTCTCTTTTGACAACTTCTGCCAACTCCCTTTCTTCTTGTGCCTTTGTCCTTACCTCCTTTGCTGCCCTTTTGCCTACCTCCATGTAAATGTACCTTTTCCTACTGTGCCACCCCCTCTCCATCTCTTCTATGCCCAGTCTTTTTGCCCCAAGCATTAGCCTCACTTCCCAATGCTGTCACATTAGCCTTCTTCTCTTTTTGCCTTTGTCTATTCCTCAAACCCTTGCCCATAGCCCTAAATACTGCACCCTGGTCCCATTTTCATATATTGTTTACCCCCTCTAGTTGTCCCAAGTTCCTTAATCCCATTTTTACCCTCTTCACAGCTCATTGTAATATGTGCCTGTTAATTCCCATACCTTCATTTTCTCTGTATTGTTATCCCCCTATAAACCTAATAGTGACACAATCGCAGTTAGTTAATGTTGCCTTCCTTGGGTCTGATCTGGTGAGTACCCTCCCCCCTGCTTGTGAAAAGATGCAGCACCTGTATCATGTGATATTGTTGGTATGAAAGTATTTACTAGAGGCATGGTGAATAATAGCCATTAGAGGTATGATATTTTTTGTTAACAAAAATGCCAGGAATATTGTGTGCTCTCTTACTACATATTGTCAGCCACTACCCAGGATTTATTTACATCATATATAAACCTGTTTAGGGTACTAGATACCATTTCCAAAGTAGTAGTAGAAAGAATTCCTTGGATACACCTGTGAATATTTGGATTTGTAGCAAGTGTAGATACAAAGTAGGAGTAAACTATCCAAGTTAGAGGCATTGGCCATGGAAGGTACAGCACCTTATGTAGAATAATTTATTGACAGAGGGCTTCTTCGTACTATTAACATAACTAGAGAGTACCTTCCTTTCAACCAAGTTGTACGAGAATACTGATTTCACTAATGCTGTGATTTTCTCAGCCTGCATGTTATCCCATTAAGCCTTGATTTATTATGTGTTAGTGGAAATATGGTAAAATGTATACTTTAAGTTTTAGTGTGCCCAACCTGACATTCCACCAGATGGTTTCCTCTTTGCTACTGCTGTTCCAAAACTGTATATTTAGATATTAGTAATTGTCTAATGTAAGTAATATGACAGCATTATAAACATTATAAAATAAGTAAAAGCTGTCCGGAATGCCATGACAAGGCCACAAACTAATCCGTTTAAGCTGCTTTTTATTACGATGCACACTTTTTGTTCGGTTCTCTGACCAAACTTCTTCAGACAATAAAAACAAGTAAATCCACACATATCATTTAAAACAACCCCTTACAAGGACACATGCTATTTCATCCGCTATCACAGGGTACATAATAAATCCTTCATGAGTATCATCATAACTCCGCCCATTGGGACCATTCACTACACCACATGTGAAGGAAACAATGGACGGATTGGCTACCACTTGCTTCCATTGCTCATGCAATGGACTAGATGAGACATTCATATTAGCTGAAACAAATACATAAAAAATAGTGAAGTTAATAGAATAAAATTAATGAAAGGCACAAGGACTAGATGCCCGTATACACTTTGAGTGCTGGAAGGTGGCTAAAACAAGTTATGATTAACATAATGAAACTCCACCATGATGAAATCCAGTAACCCATACTCAATTACTAGCTGGGCGTTCCCTAAACCCCAAAGTTGATTTCATCACAACTCCCCCCATTAGTCCCGTTCACTACTTCTAAAGTGACTGGAACCACAGGTGGGTTTACTGCCACTCGTTTCCATGTGACCTTGTAAGGGGTTGTTTTAAATGATATGTGTGGATTTACTAGTTTTTATTGTGTGAAGAAGTTTGGTCAGAGAACAGAACGAAAAGTGTGCATCGTAATAAAAGCAGCTTAAACGGATTCGTTTGTGGCCTTGTCGTGTCATTCCGGACAGCTTTTACTTATTTTATAGCAGTTCAGTGTATTTTTTCTAGCAT
The DNA here is from genome assembly GCF_019279795.1 of Protopterus annectens. Lineage (NCBI taxonomy): Eukaryota > Metazoa > Chordata > Ceratodontiformes > Protopteridae > Protopterus > Protopterus annectens. Next base: position 422,849,333 of record NC_056743.1, on the reverse strand, counting down.
TATAAACATTACAAAACTAACAACATAACCCATAGTTCTGCAGAGCTATCATCAGTAAGAAGGTTGATCAAATTAATTCTGTTAATTTATTCATACATCATAGAATGATCTTTTACAGTAATTTGTTAAGGTTGTCACTCTTCTTGTTTCCATTGAAGACGAAAAGATGGGGTAGTTTGTTTATAATATGCTTTATTGTACAGAAACAGATGGGTAGCAGCAGTACAAAATATGAACAAACTGATTTAACTGACAGACTACACAGACATACAGGCTTACATCTCAACAGCTTACAACAAAATGGGCAGTCAGGCTCACACATGCTCAGTATTTATACACTTGTGCAAGCCCCTAGAAAACTTCTTAAAGGTATACATGCATATTGATCTGCATCCTCCCTCTTTAATGAATTACCCATAATATAATGACATTTGAAAAGAAACGTACAATTGTCCAGACAATAAGAAACAAATGCAGCGTTCATGTCCAAGTTGCCGTGTATCTGGAAATATATATATATATATATATATATATATATATGTTTGGAAATGTGACCTGATCTAGTGATATAGCAATTAGAACTGGGTTTAGCAACAGGGACAGTCATCGTTGAAAAAAATTGATTCTGAAGTTTTGGGATTCTTCTGAGGAACAGGGATATTTACTGGAATGTCCTCTGGAACTGGAACATTGGATAACTCACTCTGAGATATAGACTCTCTGTCGCAAGTATAATACTGCAATAATGGCTCTGACACCGGGACCAAATGTTTCCGATTCTGCCTAAATTCTGCTCCTTGTGATTCTATACCATACAATCTTGGCTCTGGACATATGCTTTTCACGACACCAAGCTGATAAAAACGTTTGGATGTCTGCATCCTCACTATTTCCCCTTCTCGTAATGGATTGAGCAATTTGTTGGTCTTATAATAGACGTCTGGGATAATCACTTCTTCAACAGAGTGGCTTTCAATGATCTCTTGTTCTTGACACGTGGAACCAATGAACTACTAATTGGTTGTGTGGTTCTGGTTTGTCTCAACAGAAGTCTCTGTGCAGGTGAAAAAAGATGTTTATCACGAGTAACATTTCTGAGATTCAAGAAAACATCACTATTGTCTCATTTCAACTTCTCTAGTAATTGTTTCGCACTTTGAACTGCACATTCTGCCAAACCATTTGACTTCAGGTACTCAGGGCTACTTGTAACATGAATAAAGTCCCACTCATCAGTAAATCCTTTGAACTGCTGGCTTGTAAACTGTGTACCATTGTCAGAAATAACTTTGTACGGGCTACCATGTACTGCAAAATGACCCTTCATCTTAATCATAACAGTACTGGACGCTAGATTAGGAAGTAGATCAATCTGCAACCAATTTGAATAAGTCTACTAACACCAAGTAATGCTGACCATTCCATTTGAAAATGTCTGTAGCTACTGTCGACCAAAGTAGTTCAGGAATCTGATTTAGCTGAAGTGGTTCTTTCTGTTGATGTGGTTTAGTACTATTATGTACAGGACAAGATAAAAGTACTCTCTCAATGTCCTGTGACATAGATGGTGAAAATACTAGTCCTCTCACCCTTCTTTTGGTAGAATCGTTTCTTGGGTGGTCACGATGCAAAATAGTAACATACTCTTGTTGCAAGGACTTTGGAACAATCACTTTTGGACCTTTCATGATGATAGTATTGTCAGCCAAAACCTCAAATCTGTAATGAAAATAAGGTCGCACTTCTACTGGAAACAAAATTGCTTTGGCGGCCATCCTCGACTAATAAAGTGGTTGAGCTTCTGAAAAACTGGATCTGAGGCTGTATGACTTCTAAGCTCATCAAGACTTGTGGAAGAAAAATTTCTCACTTTCATGACTTCAAAAGGAAGTTTCTCATTCTCGTGGAGTTCTGTGGTATTTCTGGGCAATCTGGATAATGTATCAACAAGATAAAGAAGTCTATCTTTTGTATAGACAAGACTGAAATTATACTTTTGCAATTTGAGCATCATGCATTGCAATCTGGCTGGAGCTGTATGCATAGGTTTTCTCAAAATAGTGACTAGAGGTTGGTGATCAGTTTCAGTCTGGACAAGTCTACCATAAATGTAATCATGGAACTTCGAAACATGCAAACACAATTGCCAAGAACTCTTTCTCTATCTGTGCATAGTACATTTCAGTTTGTGTTTCAGTTCTGGATGCATAGGCTATTGGTCTACCCTCTTAAAGAATAACTGCACCAAGACCAAATTTCGAAGCATCACAAGAAAGAGTAACTGGTTTGTGAGCATCGTAATATCTGAGAGTTGGTGGACTGGCAATTCTGTGTTTCAGGACATCAAATGCTCTCTGGTATTATTCCTTCCATGACCAAGATGCATCTTTTGCATATCAGCTCTCTGAGCAGTGCTGAAAGTCTGGAATGAACTTGCCAAGGTAGGTAACCATGCCAGAAAAATATTGTAGGACTTGAACATTGTCTGTAGCTGGCATCTCAAGAATTGTTTGCTTTCAAGGATCTGGTTGTAAGCCTGAACTGGTAAATAAATGACCAACATAAATAACTACTAGTAGCCTGAACTGCCACTTCTGTGGATTCAGCTTAAGATTCACTTTACTTGCTTTTTCCAGAAATTTCTTGAGGTTTCTTTCATGCTTGGTTTCACCATTACCTCCAACAAGAATATCATGTACTATAATAGCACACTGATACCAAGAGAAAATTTGCTCCATTGCACGCTGGAAGACTTCACTGGCAGAATTTATCTCAAATGACATTCTCAGAAATCTGTACCTGCCAAGCAGAGTACTGAAAGTAGTTAGCAATAAAGATTTTCAGTCAAGCAAAGCAAAATTTATCCAAATGAACTCTAAGTCTAAGACAGAAAAAAACAGTGATTTGGCATAAGAGGAGCGACTTCTTCGACTGTACACATTGGATAATGAGGTCTTTTCAGTGTTTTGTTCAAATCTCATGGCTCAGTGCATATTCTGATGTCATCTGAGTTTTTCTTATGAGCAACAACCATGGAAGATATCCTTTCAGAAGGTTTTGCTACTGCACAAATTACACATTGCTGCATCATTTTATCTAGCTTAGCTTTGACTCTGTTCTGCATAGCTACTGGAACTTTCCAGGCTGGTTTGACAACTGGGCTGACTTCTGGGTCTAATTTCATGGAGTACACAACTGGGAGTTTGCCTAGTTTGTCTTCAAAGGGATCAGCATAGGTAGAAAAAATAGACTGGGCGAAATTTTAACAGTGATCTTTTAAGCTTACATGGTGGACTTCCTTGTTCAATGAAACTAGTCCCATTTTCAAACTGCCTCTGAGGCCTAATAATGACTGCACATGCCTTTTTACCACATAAAACTGCAAGTCGTAGTTATTCCCAGCAGAGTAACATGAAAGCACTACTGAACCTTCAGTTTGAATTTCTTCACCACCATAAGCAACCAGCTTTGCACACTTTGCCAAGTCAAGCTTCTTACCAGCACATATTCTAGCAAATGTTTCTGCTGACATAACATTGCACTTTGAAACTGTATCTACTTTGAGCTGTATGGGTTTCCCATTTATCTGAACAATACAAGATACTTCATTCTTTGCCCATAAATCGGCTGCATTGACTGTTTCATTAAGCACTGACACACCATCAACATAAAAAGTAGGGTTACAGCTTTCTAATTGATCAACTTGTCTATTTGAATGTTTTCTTTTAATAAAAGAATGTCCCTTGTTTGATTTACAAAACCTTTTGAAATGATTCCACTTATTGTATTTGTGGCATTGCTGACCAAAAGCTAAGCACTTTCCTCTTTTGGGTTCATGATTTGCATCACAATTACGACAGTTAACTTATGAAACTGGATGAGGGTATATGCTTTGAGTTTGCTGACTCACTCTTAGTGTTTCACTGAGACTGTGCACACTCTGGAATTTGTTAGAAAAGTAGGTGTTCCCAGTGACTGTTGTAGGGTTTACAGTTGCTGCCATGTGCTTTGGCCTATTTCTTTTAACCATGTGCTGCATACTTTCAACATGAGCACTAGAAGATACTGAAAGCATGCATTTCTCATTTGTAAGCATATTTGTGTGCTTTTCTGTGAGCTCGTATATTTCATTGGCCTTATTCAAAGTTAAATCACTGTCACTAAACAAAATCTTTCTCACAGCATCATCTTTAGTACCACACACATCTGTCTTTTATCAACTCACCCCTTAGATCATCAAATCTACATGTTTTAGCCTTGTTTCTCAAGTCAGTTATATATGCTGCAAAAGTTTCACCAGGCTTTTGATCTCATATGTAAAATAAGTGCCCTTCCTTTGTAATATTCATTTAGGAGGATTACACATTTCTCTAAATTTGTTTTAAGCACTCTGGGTCTTCCCTTGACTCAGCCGGTACAACTATGTGATGGTTTTCCTCCTCCCCTGCAAATACAGCAGCTGCATACACAAATGAATGGTCCCATTCTGTGGCTTCTGAACCAGCTAAATTAAGCAGAATAAATGCCTTTGTACGGCCATCTTTATTAGAAGTTGCAGCTTGTATGAAAATATCGTACTCATGCTCTAACACTCTCCAGTTCTCTGCAATATTATCATCAAAGACAAATGGTGCTGCTCTATGAAATCCGTCTGCCATGCCAACAAATTATGCCCAAACACACTGAAAAAATGGCTCTTGTAATTATATACAAGCATGCACACACTTATAATATTCAAATGCACAATAAACTCTTTGAAATACTTTACTTTACGAAATATGCTTTGAATGGCTGCTGCTGTGTCTTTCAGCTTTTCCCGGTTAGGGGTAGCCACAGCGGAACTTCGTTCCACTAATGATTGGTAGTTGATTTTTACGTGCTGAGTTACCAGCCCTGATGCACAACCTTCAATGAAGGTACGCCCATTCACACATGTCTCCTCGCAGAAGACGCTTTAGCTGAGAATCGAACCAGACAGCGTCTTACTGTGAGGCGACAATGCTAAATAACTCTACTGTAGTACTGCACAAACATGCAAACTTCATACACATCAGATATCTGGAATAGCTTTAATTAATGCAAAAAAATAGTACATAGCGAAAAAAATGTGGTCATTATTCATTTTATGCGATTCAGACTTTATTTCAGACATTTTCCATAGTTATTCGAATATTCTTCTCAATATGCCGCAATTTCAGACATTTCATTTAATTAGAAATTTGTTTTGAACATTCTGAGTGCTTTGTTTTATATTTTGTGAATAAGAAATAATTTGTCAGCTTTGATACCTGAAATACGTTTCTGACTTTTTTTTTTTTTTTTTTTTTTTTTTGCGAATTAAACGTAGTGAAGATGATTCATTCCTCTATATTCCTCCACCTTTAATTGAGTGCCTTCTCAGTCCGGAATCTGGATCCCATTCTGACAGCATGTCACTCATCTTGTTTTTCACTGAAAACACACAGGTAGGGTAGTTCGTTTATGTGCTTTCTTAAACACATCAGGATGGGTAGCAGCAGTACAAAATATAAACAAACTGATTAACTGACAGACTACACAGACATACATAAATAAATCTCAACAGCTTACTACAAAATGGCAGTCAGGCTTGAACGTGCTCAGTATTTATACACTTGTGCAAGCCAGTAGAAAACCTCTTAAAGGTATGCATACATATTGATCTAATGTTGTAATAGACATATTGTAGATGTCAGCCCTATTCTCAAAGGCCAGATTTTCATGAAGAGGCAAGGTTGTTAAGATCACTGACTAAACTCTTGGTTACAGCCTACCAAGTCCATAATATTACTATTCTCCTTCTTGTTTGGAGTTTTATTTTTTGGAGTCTGCAATGTTTATGCAACTAAATATTCACGTTTTGATGGTGTTCTAGTTATGCCCCAATTAATTTCATGATAAAGTCTCCCACCACTATTTAAGAAGTAATAAAATTATATGATTAATCACTACTGGACTGTAAGTGTAGTAGTATTTGCCCACAGCCAATGCAGTTTTCCCATATGGGGAAAAACAGGAAGTGTAGTAGAGCAAAGTGTTTTAGCAGCTTTGAAAACCACTTTGTGTCTTTCGGCTTTTCCCGGTTAGGGGTCGCCACAGCGGAACTCCAGTCCGGTAATGATTGGCAGTAGATTTTTACGTGCTGGCTTGCCGGGCCTAACGCACAACCTTCAACGAAGGAATACCCATTCACGCATGTCTACACACAGAAGACGCTCTGAGAATCGAACGGGCAACGTCTAACTGTGAGGCGACAATGCTACCGCAGCAGCTTTGAAAACCACTAAAACACTTAAAGCACTGTCAAACAGCAGCAAACCTCTGAACTTCTTTGTTAAGAATTCTGGATTAATTCAAAAATAATGGGAGAAGAAAGGATCAAAATTAGGAACCATTTTAAATATTGGTCTAATTCACTTAAAATGTTAATAGATTGACAGTGTTTGCTTTAACAAGAGTTTTCCAAACAATAAGTAGTACTTCTCTAATATCTGGTATTATTGACTGGGTGCAATCCAGAGTGATTTTTGAGCAAATCAAAACTTTTACAAGGTTTGGGGCAAAAATATGAGGTAAAATTATAGTTGTCTTGCAGAATCAGGGACATTTGAGTGGAATAGACAGCTGGTAGACATAAACTGCTCCTCTGAAACACCAACTGCTTTAAATGCTTTTAGAAAGTGTGACAGAAAGAATAGTCTGTTTATAAATGTGGCAGAGTGAAATTCTAACAGCTTTTAAAAGTTGTTTTTCCTTTTGCTGCTGTTCATTGCCAACCTGTAATATCCATTGTTAGTCCCAAGTGGGAGACCCATTCTTAAAATTGCTTGGGTGTCCTTAAGCCTTTGTTAACATTCCTAAGCACTGTTAAGATGAGGATTCTCATGACATGGAAGTACTTACCAAGTTTATCTTTTCCTGATTTGAGAGTGTAGTTTTGTACTGCTTCATTTACTTATTTTTTGTTTAACTTAGGAGACAGCTTATAGCATTTAAATACTTGGCAATACAGGATGAGAATCTTATTGAGGAAACCTTTTGCAAATTAGACCACAGAGTTGTCATACAACATTTTACTAAAGCAGATAGTACTATAAACAATAATTGACTGTCTTTGCTTGTATAGGATAACATGGTATAAAGAGCAACTAATCTAGTGACCACCATGTCTGCTTACCAACTAACCATTGTCAGGCTAATTTACCACCGTATTCATGGAAGGTGAAATCTGTGAGTCCCAGAGTAAGTTTATAGGTTCATAGGTATATACTATGCTAATGACTACAAAGGCCTTTTTACGCCTAGCCATGCATCCTAAATCTGACAAGTTCTGGTACCCTTGTTAAGTGTAAGCAGAGGGCTGGGAAATTAAACATTTACAACCAGGGCTGTGAGATGAACCATTTACAAGCTGTCTGTATCCATTACAGATATAGGTGCCAAACCAGGGATGAATTTCCTGTTCCCCATCCAGTTGTTCAAGTACACTTGAATTGGGTTAGGGATCAACTCTGCCTCACATGGATGGGGAGCCTGTTCCAGGGAAGTGGTAGTCTCTGGGATGCATACCTGTCTGTCTGGCAGGTCCTATTTATATTGCAGGCAAGGTTTAAGTCTTTAGAATGGGTAATTCTAGTGCTGTTTGTTTTGTGGATATGCAGGAGTTCCAGCAGAGTGGGGTCTGACAGTGCTTTGTATGCTAGCCATAGATCTCCCCTCAACAGTCAGTAGGAGACGGAATACAGGGAATAGAGCCTTGAGGCAGTCTGCAGAGGACATGTTACTTACTCCCTGTATTATTTTAGTGAGGAAACTCTGTGGTTGTTTGATGTGCCTGTTTAGGTACATACCAAATGGGGTTACTGTACTCAATGACAGGGCTGATGAATGTTGAATGCAGTGGAACAATGACTTCTTTGGACCTAGATGCCATACCTTTGTTTATAAGTTGCACAACATAGAATGATTTCCTCACTGCTGTAGACATATTTTAGTCAAAGAGTAGAGTCAAAGACTAGATTACTGTCTGTGTGTGCTCCCATGTCCCTGACTACTGGGTTAACTCTTAGGGGTGTGTTGTCAATATGATACTTTTCAGGAGTGGATGACTTCCTGAAGGGTACTATTGTGCACTTCTTGGCATTTAGTTTTAGTCCATGGCTTTGGCACCAGTTGTTTGTCTCTGTCAGCCCTTCCTTGAGAACAATTGTGTCAGTGGGTGATTCAGTGACCGCTCCTAATTTGCAATCATTTGCAAATTTAGTCAGTCAGAGGCCACTGACATTGGCCTTGATTTCATAAAAGTAAATACCAAAAAAGGAGCAATCCCAGGACCAATCACTGAGGGACTCTGCTTGTGACTAGTTTCTCTGTGGAGGTGGACTCCAGAATTCTAACTTTGTGGTTCGTGTCTGTGAGCCAGCTGGCTATCCAGTGGGTGACAATAAGGGTTTGTACCTAACCTCTTAAGTTTGTCAACAATGCCTGAATAGGAGATTGTGTCAAATGCCTTGGCTAGGTCAAAGTGAATGTGAACCGTTTTGCCCTCATCCATTTGTTTGGTGATTTTCCCAAAGAAGTCCACCAGGTTGAGTAAGCATTACCTGCCCTTGATGAAACCATATTGGGTTGGGTCCAGTGTCTGGAGATTTCCTATGTCATTATTGATAATTTCCATGATAATTCTTTCCATGGCTTTGCAGTTGAGACTGATGAGACTTACGGGTCTTCAATTTCCAGGGTCTGTAGATGACCCACCTTTGAGCAAATGGATGACTACTGTTGTTCTCCGTTCATTAAGCACAAAGCCTGTTTTGAGGCTACAGTTAAATAGCAATTCCAGAAGGCCTGCTAGATCATGTTTCGTGCTATTAAGAAGGCATCCTGGGATATTGTCTGGGCTCACTGATGCCATGTTCTTGGCTTTAGAGAGAGCATTAAGGACCTGTTCCCTACTGATAGCAGAGGGAGTTATATTTGATGGTATTTCCTAGGGAAGGTTGATTGGGAGAGAGGGGTAAAGGTGGAGCTGAATTTGTCAGCCAGTCGATTTGCTACATCTTCTGGCACAGTATAGGTAGCTCCATTTACAATGAGCTCTGCACACAATTGTGTATTTCCTTTGAGGTTGCGGACATAACTAAAGAATGCCTTGTGTTTGTCCTTGGGCTGGGAGGCCAAATTTACCTCAAATTTGGCTTTGGTAGACTTTATTTGTGCTCTGAGATATTTGTTTAGATTGGACAGTGCTTTTATCCGGGTTCCATTTAGATGCTCAAAAGTCCTTTTACGCGAATACGAAAAGAGCGACATGTATTGCACGAACCATGGAAACGCCGAATGTCCAAAACCACGAAATTTGAAATGTCGAAGTGTCATGGTTGGCCCATCTGCGGTATAGCTCCGTAAGGTAAGTGTGCGATAGTTACGGACCTTAGGGTTATGGTGCAGGTTAAGGTAAGTGCATAGATGGGTAATGTATGTAAGGTTTAGTGTAGGGTTAGAATTAGGGTTTTGTTAAATGTATGTGTGTGGATTATTTATTTTGTTTTGGTATATCTCTGTAGGGTAAGTGTGTGATAGTTACGGACCTTAGGGTTAGGGTGCAGGTTAAGGTAAGTGCATAGATAGTAATGTATGTAAGGTTTAGTGTAGGGTTAGAAGTAGGGTTTTGGTGCTTTACTTTAGGGATATAAGTAGGGTTTTGGTTAGTGCATGTATATGGCTTATTTATTTTGTTTGGGTAGGCAGTATGTAGTGGGAGGTGGAGTTGGCCGAGTATGGGGATTCGTCTTTTTGAATTTCGTGGTTTAGTGCGTTCGGCATATTCGCGGTTAGAGCAATACGTGTCGGTGTTTTCGCATACGCTTAAAAGGATTTTCGCTAATATAATATAGACCCCTTTTATCCTGCTGGGTGCTACACCTCCTAATTTTTGCATTGATTTTCTGCTGTTATACAGCCTATTGATGCTGTAATCCTACCAGGGTGGCTTGTTTTTTGAGTTCTGTACTTCTTCGTGATGGTACAGCTGCCTCTATGCAGCTACTAACATGCTTGTATAGAGTTTCTGTGAACGTTTTTTTGTAGGCAGCAGTGATGTCAGGGTTTATGAGGGCTTGAACTTTTTCCAGATTATCACTTAATAGTTGGAAGGTAGCCTTAAAGTAGTTCCTGAATATTCCATGGTTAGCTGGGGTTCCAGGTTTTATTTTTACTTCAAAGGAAGAAAATCACAAACAGTGAGAATACAAAATAAAAATCCACAGTAAACCCTGGTAGAAGGCAAATGCTGTATAGTACAGACTAAGAACACTTAAAAAAGTACCAATAAAATAATGAAGTTTATTAAAAGGTGAGTGCTTTCGCAGTGGTAGACACTGCTTCTTCAGACAACAATAAAGGTAAAATCAAATACTTAAATACAAAGGACTATAATGCATTGACTAATCAAAGCCACTAAAATTCCCTCCTAAATATTAATTTAATTAATTAATTAAGGCACTCACAATTTTAAATAACAGATGCATCGCTTGAATAGTATGTGTTTATTTAAGCCTTCTCGATCTTAATACAGGCTTGAGGGGAACACTGTCATTCAAGCCAAGGCCCCTATGTGAGCCTAACCTAAAGATCCATTGTAGTTCAGTTCCCTCTGTCTTATTTATAATGTTCCCCATCCTCAGGCCCTGATCCATAACATGCAGGACCTGAAATAAAAAAGTGTGCTGGGTACCTGCTTGAATGGTATGTTTAGCTAGGGCACAACATTCTAGACCCTTTCCAGTACAATATAAGTGGTCCCTCATCCTTTCTTTTAAACGTCTGTTAGTTTTCCCGACATAGAACCTGAAGCAAGTGACACAGTGTGCCAGTTCTTATGCTAACTTGGTGATGGCTGAGTGGGAGCAACAACATGTTCTAAATAGAAGGGATTCTCATGTTACATTTTATCGACGTTTTGTCGATAATCTTTTTGTTGGCTGCCATGGTAATGAGCATAAATTTATAGAATTTTTTCATGATCTTAATAACACCAGTTGCTTTCTTACATTTACTATGTGCAGGTCCACTCAGTTCATCAATTATTTGGATGTAACAGTATTCAAGAAAGAGGGTGGCTGGTGTACCAAAGTCCATAGGAAGGACTGTTACTGTCCAGCCTTCCTTCATAGGGACAGCATGCATCCCTCGTATGTGTTTTCCAATGTAGTGATGACAGGCTTTGAGAGTATCTCGCCTTTCCTGTGATGATAAAAATGTCTCTCTTGAATTGAACTATTTGAGTAAAGCTTTTGAAGCTAGACGGTATAGTCAAATGGAAATTACCAAGGCCAGATGGAAGGTTTTGAATGAGAGAGGAGGACGGGCTAAACCCTTTTTCTCTGACCGAGTGTCACTTCCAACAGAAAGAGGGACCCAGATCCCCTGGGATCCCAATGGTACTATCCTATACGCAGGATGTGAATATGGTTAAGTACATCTTTCGTAAGAATTGTTCCATCTTACAGGTGGATGACAAGATATCAGAATTAGTAGGCCCTCAACCAAGGTTTTCCACAGGAATAAAAAGAACCTGAAGCAACACTTGTGCTACCCCAAAATGTTGACTGATGCTATAAGGGATTGGGTTGGTACCTGTAAGTGTGGTGCCTGCGCATACTGTGATTGTGTGGATGAATCCAGATATTTTAAGCACCCTGAAACTGGGTGCCTGTGGCAGTTGCCTGCAAGGTGGATTGTAACCACCACGGATTTGGTGTATGTGGCACATTGTGTCACTTGCTTCAGGTTCTATGTCGGGAAAACTAACTGACGTTTAAAAGAAAGGATGAGGGACCACTTATATTGTACCAGAAAGGGTCTGGAATGTAGTGCCCTAGCTAAACATACCATTCAAGCAGGTACCCAGCACACTTTTTTATTTCAGGTCCTGCATGTTATGGATCAGGGCCTGAGGATGGGGAACATTATAAATAAGACAGAGGGAACTGAACTACAATGGATCTTTAGGTTAGGCTCACATAGGGGCCTTGGCTTGAATGACAGTGTTCCCCTCACGCCTGTATTATTATCTAGAAGGCTCAAATAAACACATACTATTCAAGCAATGCATCTGTTACTTAAAATTGTGAGTGCCTTAATTAATTAATTAATTAAATTAATATTTTAGGAGGGAATTTTACTGGCTTTGATTGGTCAATGCATTATGGTTCTTTGTATTTAAGTATTTCATTTCATCTTTATTGTTGTCTGAAGAAGCAGTGTCTACCACTATGAAAGCGCTCACCTTTTAATAAACTTCTTTATTTTTTTGGTACTTTTTAAGTGTTTTGAGTCCGTACTATGCAACATTTGCCTTCTACCAGGGTTTACTGTGGACTTTTACTTGAAAGGAGATCATTTTGTGGTCTGATCTTAGCTGAGAAGACATTACACTAGGAGGTATGCATTCTCCCATATCAGTGAGCACTAGATCCAGTAAAAGTTGCACCCCTTGTTGGTGTACTAACAATATGGTGCAGGGAGTTTTTGGTTACAAAATCCAAGAATCTCTGTGCCTGTAAGTTTGGTGTCGTAGTTAATAGTGGGTTAATTAAAGTTGCCCATAAATATGGTAATGGGTTGGATGGTGAGTGCTTCCAGTAGCTTTAAATACATGGTATGGGTTTTCTGGGTCATAGACAGGGACCTGTAGCTTGCTAGGAAGTGGTATTGGATTTTGCCTCTGGTGATATGAATGTGGAGAAGCTCAAGTGCATTGTCCTGTTTGACCAGTCTTGGGGTAGGTTTATTTTTGATGTAAATCAAGACACCTCCACCTTTAGTCCCTGTTTGTGTAGTAGCTGATCTAAATGTGTGGAAAGCTTTGTAACATTGTACTGTCAGTGTGCTCTCCATGGCTTTAATCCATGTCTCAAGTGACTGCATAGACGTCAACATTCTCTAGGGTGAAGAGCTTCTAGGGAGTGGAGTTTTTTGTTTAGACTCCTAGCACTGAGCAGGAACACCTTCAGATGTTCTTGATTTTGATTTGCTATGTCGGAAGTACTTTCAGTTTGGCATTGCCTAAAAAAGGCACTATGGGGGAGGATAATGTTTTAGATAATAATCAAAGGCCTAGAGGGGAGACTCCTGGCTCCTTCCATGCTGACAAATATTGCACCCCCTTAGAATGACACCAGAAATTAAGCCAGTATGAAGGTCATTCATCTTTTGTTCATACTGTGGCATCATCTTTGGAGAACGTAAAATGCTTCTCAATACTAGGCTCATACCAACCAGGGACACACATTCTGAGAGCTTCATCATGTCTCTTCATATAGTCTAGGGACATATGCTTCAGGTCACTTTCATCCACATGGACTATGACTGAGTCATACTGATACTTGTGGTCCAGTGACCTGAGTGCGTGCATAATGTGGCAGATCCTGGCCCCCTGATAAGCAACTAACCTTGACTTTCTCCTTACTCAGCCTGGTGACTAGGACATCAGCGTGCTTCACAATGGAGTCTCCAATGACTATAGGATCATAAGATCATAGGAGGTTACTAGGCTATTGGCCATGAGGCCATTATAAGCCTAGCCAAGAGTTTAGCCCATGTTTAGACAAGTCAGCACCCAAAGCTCCTGTCCATCAAGGACATAGGTGGAATCCTAGGGGTAAATTTTCTGTTTCCCATCGAGTTATACAGGTTGTGCTTAAGTGGGATAATGAGGTACTCTGCTTGATGTGGAGAGGGAGTCTGTTCCACAGATGGGGGAGTCTCTGGGACACAAATCTGTTCTGCCAGCAAGTCCTATTGATATTACAAACCAGGTTGCGGTCACATGTACGGGTTACTCGAGGGAGCTTGACTTGTGGATATGCAGCATTCCCATCAAGGCGGGGTCTGAGATTGCTTTGTATGCCAGATAGAGGTCACCTCTCCAGAGTCTGTATTAAACTGAGTAGAGGGACAGGGCTTTTAGCCTATCTGTGTAGGGTAGATGTTTGAGGCCCTGAATTCTCCTGGTGAGGAACCTGTGTGGTCTCTTCAGCTGCTGTATGTGCTTTGTGAGGTATATGTAGAAGGGGGCGTTGTACTCAGTAATTGACCTTATAAGGGAAAAATACAGGGATTTTATGACCTCTTTGTCCCTGGATGAGACACCCTTACTTATGAGGTGAACCATGTAGAAAGCTTTCCATACAACAGAAGCAACATGGTTGTCAAAAGTCAGGTTGCTATCAACCTGGGTGCCCAGATCCCTCACTACCGATTCTGTACTTAGTACATTGTTATTAATGTGATAATATGTGGGAATGTCACACTCCACAAAGGGGATGATGATGCATTTTTTGGCATTCAGCTTGAGGCCATGTTTCTGGCACCAGTCATTTGTTTTTGTGAGACCCTCTTGGAGGATGTCTTCATCAGTTGGGGAATTGCTTGCACCCGGCTTGCAGTCATCTGCAAACTTGGTCAGCCATAGCCCACTGGTTTTGGCCTGCACCTCAGAGAAGTATATCCCAAGTAAGAGAGGCCCCAAGATCAATCCCTGGGGTACGCTGTTCATTACGGGTCTACTGCTTGAGATGGCTTCCCCTACTTTGATTAGGTGGGTTCTGTCAGTGAGCCAGTTTGCTACCCATCTGGTAACATATGGATTGATGCCAACTTGAGAGAGTTTATCTATTATGCTCGAGTGAGGAATAGTGTTGAAGGCTTTGGCCAGGTCAAAGTAGGCAGTGTGCACAGTCTTCCCCTTGTCCATGGCTTTGGTGACTGTCTCAAAGAAGTTGACCAGATTTAACAGACATGACCTCCCATTGACAAAGCCAGACTGTGTGGGGTTGAGTGTTTGGAGGTTGCTAATTTCCCTGTTAATGAGGTCCATGATAATCCGTTCCATAGCCTTGCAGATCAGGCTAGTTAGGCTGATGGCTCTATAATTTCCCAGATCTGTGGACACTCCACCTTTGTGTAAAGGGATGACCGTGGCTGTCCTCCACTCGGCTGGGATAAAGCCGGTACTCAGGCTTTGGTTGATTGAGTAGGGTGCCTAATGGTGCTGCACTGAATCTGTTTGCCAGTAGATAGGCTATGTCTACAGCATTTGTGTATACGGTGTCCTTGACCACAAGTTCTGAACAGATCTGGGTGCTTCCTTTGAGATTGAGGACATATGTGAAGAAGGCCTTATGATTGTCTCTAGTAGATGTGGTCAATTTGGACTCTAAGTTGGCTTTAGAGGATTTCACTAGTGCTCATATTTGCTTGTTCAGCTAAGGAGATAATGCTTTTAATTGAGCACCTGCTCCTTCTTGTTCCTGGACAGCATTTCTTTCCTTTTGTTTATAGTTTATTTATTGCAGATGTCCACCAGACAGGTTTACTCTTCCTTGCGGAGAATGATTTTGTCCTGTCAGGTATTCCTAATTCCATGCACCTATATAAATGCTCATATAGTACTTTGGTATAGATATGGACATTGGTGCCAGTTCCTCTAGAGGGGGAGGGGGCTGTGAAGCTGTTTATACCATCCCTCAGGAGGTTGTAATCAGCTCCAGAGGAGATTTTGTTTGATCCTAGCTAGGGGGGGGCAAGGGAGATGGTGACTTTGAAAATGACCACTTTATGGTCGAATCTTACCAGAGAGGATAATACTATAGGGATACTGCAGTGGTTATTCATGTTGGTTAATACCAAGTCCAAGATATTACCACCTCTTGTGGGGGTATTGACTAGCTCTTCCAAGGCATTTGTATTGACAAAACGAGGAATCTCTGGGCATTTGTATTCTGGCATGAGTAGTTTTTCAAATCTATGCTTGGGTAATTAAAGTTACCCAGGATCAGGATAAAGGGTTGAATCTTGATAGATTTGAAGAGGTCCAGATAGGTGGAGTGGACATCTTGAATCAAATTTGGGGGCCTGTAGCTAGATATGATTTGAACAGGGGTCTTGTCAATGGTTAACTGCACTTGGAGTGTTTTCTGTGAGTCATACTGTTTGACCAGCCTGGAGGTGTGTGTGTCTTTAATATATATTGAAACTCCACCTCCTTTGGCTTTGCTGCCCACAGTTTGGGGTCTGAATGTGTGATAGGATGAGTAACCATGTAAGGCTGGGGCGGATTCCGCAGCTTTGAACCAGGTTTCTATGACTGCACAAATGTCAGCATCTTCCAAGGTTAAGAATGCTTGCAATGAGTGCAGTTTCATGTTTAGACTCCTAGTGTTTAGCAGGATCACCTTTAATTTGCTTTTTGTTGAAATGTTTATGTTGGTAGTATCGACCTTATGACTTTTCTTAAAAAAGGCACTTTGGGGGAGGCAAGGGCCTTTGCCAGAAGTCTGAAGCCCAAGTGAGAAAGGTTCAGGCCATCTCTAGCAAAGCATAGTGGTCTGTTGATCATATCTTCCCAGGCTGTCAGGTACTGGATCCCCTTGGAATGACACCAGAAACTAAGCCAGTTGTTAAAGTCAATCATTTTCTGTTTGTATTGAGGCAGCATTCTTGGGTGATGGTAGAATGCTGCTTAAGGCTAGGAACATACCTGCCTGGGACATATATTCAGCAAACTTAACCATGTCTCTCTTCATATAGTCCAGGGAGGTATGTCTCAATTCGTTCACGCCAACATGGGCTATGAGGGAGTCCTAACGGTACCTGTTGTTGAGAGACTTGAGTGCGTGTGTGATATGGAGGATTCTGGCACCTGACACATAAGTAACCGTGACTTTCTCCTTATCCAGCCTGGTAAGAGGCACATTTGTGTGTCTCACAATGGAGTCTCCTTTGATTAATATGTTTGGTTTATGGTTAGGCCTTAGTGACTGCGAGATGCTGATGTGTGGACTATGCATGGTATGTGGTGTGGAGGGTTGTGGAGTTCGCATGTGTTTTTGCCTCTGAGGTCTCCTTTGGGCTTGTTTTTGTTGAGAACCTCCACATATGTGGGTGTGTGTTGTGTAGCTGTGCATGGTGTTTGAGGTGTAGTGATTGTACTGACAGCCTTCTCAGTGCCAGATATACTGGCTTGTGAGGGAGAAAGCATAGACTCTAGCTTCTTGATGTAATTGCACCTCTCACAAATTGTGTTCCTAGATGGTAATAGTAGATGGTTGTCTATGTACATGAGGCAGTTGCTACACTGTCTCAGGATGCCCATATCAACCAAGCTGGCAGGAGAAACCATAGAAAATTGTCCATCCATACTTGTCAGAATCTGAGGGAGAGAGGCCAGGGAGAGCTAAGGGGTAGGCCTTAAGCCCAAGTGCTTAAACCAAAACTAAGAGCCTTAGAATAACACTTAAAATTTAAACAGAATAAAACTAGCAGTAATAAATGCAGCAGAGAAGATGCAGTTCAACACTTTAGACAAAAAATAGTATAAAAACCAAGATTAAGTAATAGAGCAGGAGGAGGAAACACAAATACTGTAAAAGCAGCTGAATAAAGTGTTTTTTTTTTTTTAGTGAAGTGGAAAGGGAGAAAGGAGGAACAGAAGATAATGCAAGATTAAGAAACTAACAGTTGTTGGCCTTGCCAAATGTTCTCTCTGTGTTAGGTAGAATGAGCTAATGACACTGGACAGGGAGGAGTGTCCCAGATCACATTTACAGTAAGGGTGAGCAGCTGCAAAGCCACCAAGTTTAAGAACCAGACAATAGGGAGGAAGGGTGGGAAACTATGCTACAGCAACTATCTACACTACTTTAGGCAGAAAATGCTACAGAAATGTTTATCACAGCAGAAAAACAGCAGTGAGACACTAAATGAAAGTTTTAAAACAGGTAAAGGAGCAAGGAGACTCTAGAGAATGCTTTTAAGTGCAAACAAATCGGTTATATGGTACACTCCTTGGCAGGAAATAAGAACAAACAGATGATTAACAAATGTAGAAAATGTCACGTTAATACCTTTCACACAGTGAAACTAGCTAAAAAAACCTTTACAAACAGTGTGACAGTAACAAAAATGATTTAACAGGCCCTGTAAGCAGACAGTTTCAGTACAACAGTGCAGATTAGTTTACAGAAACAAAATACAGTAAAAAGTAGGCAGCAGACAATAAAAAGGATGGTTGAATTATGTGGTGACTTGCCTTGTGGACTAAGAAGTAGAGGCTCCATGAGATGTGGTTGTATGTGTTGATGCAGGTGTTTTGAGAGTACATTCGGGGTTGCTGAGTGTGGTTATGTATATTTCATCTAGGTCTTTGGAGTTTAGGAAGATTACATTTAAGTGTCTCAGAATGTGTGGGTCTATGTCTCTGCTTTGAGGTATGTGTGATGGGTGCAGGGTGTGTACTGGTGACACCCTTATTGACAGTGCTTTTATGTAAGAGCTTTGCATCCAATGACATTGTGTAAGTACTTCTATCATATACCATATCAGTTTGAGAATTAACTGGTTGTCAGTAAACATGAGGCAATTACTTCATTGCCTCAGGATGCCCATATCCACTAAGCTAGTTACTGAGATAATGGGAAAGTTTATATCCATGGTGACAGACCTTTTTTTATTGACTAGACAGTTGAAGTGAGAATATAAAGTAATGTCAGGAATATCTGGTTTGCAACTCTGGGGACAGTGCTTGTCACTTCAGACTACTTGCCTTATTTGCATCTAGGTGTTGTTGAAATGTCAATGGTGCTTTTACAGGAAAAATGTCAACTCAAGGTGTCTGTGGGTATACAGGGCACTGCCAAACATTTGAGCCAAAACTAATAAGTGGAGCCTGAGGATTTATGGATAAAGTATTTAGGCAGATTTTCTGAAGTTAGAAGCAAATTAAGCAGTACTTACTGAAACTGTAAATAAATAACTAGTTTGTCAAGAATGATGAAAACAGGGGAGTCACCTAAATGGCTGCTGATTACTACAAGTGTTGGTCTCACCACAGCTTCACTCTGCTGGGATACAATGCTCCTTTGTTTCTTCTCTCACCAGAAGCAAATCACTAGCACCAATCACAAGATGAGAAGCAGGCCACAGCCTGTTTGGTGATCCTCAGTCTTTTACCAGATGATGTAAGTGTCTGTTGGCTTGTTGTAGCCTTTTCCTGGTAGATGTCTTGAACAGCAACCAAGACCAATCAGGAAAATCAAGCACAGGCACTCACTTTCCAACCAGAGAGTCAGCAATCTATGCACTCTGCTCTCCTTCTCTCACCAGGAGCAAAATATAAGCACAAATTCCAAGTTGGCACCTATGAATCAAGTTATTAGGCTTTCCAATGATCAGTGGTCCTGAGAAAATAATGTTCTTAAACTCCTTTTCTCACCAGGAACAAAACAGAAGCACTAATCCCAAGATGACTATTGATGGGCAGAATGTGGGCTGTCCAGTAATTGGTGGTCTTGGAGTAGATGTTGCAGATTTTAAAGGTAAGATGGAAAATTGTTTAATATGCTAAGAGCTGGAGAGTGCACTAAGCAGTTAGGAAAGAGGGGTGGCAACTTAAGTTTTAGCTATCTAAGTGAATAGCCACTAATTTTAAAAGAGCAAACTAGATTGGAAGGGGGTGGACACTTTGTATTCTGACTCTATGGAATGCAGTGGGATGGCCACTAAATTTATATAGTTGAATGGGAGTGATTTCACAAAATGATAATTTTATGGTTACTCACAGTAGCCAATGAAAGAGGAGAAGGAAGGAGATATGAGGTCAAATTAACATAACAGGCAGGCAACTAGAAAGACAGTTAAATTTAAAAACACAACAGCACCAGGGTGGCAGGATGGGGAAAACCTTAATTCTGCTGGACTCAGAAGAGAGGCAGCTGCCGCATTACTTGACTTGCAGAAGTCTATTTGTGAGCAGGGGGGGGATGCAGGGAAATAAACTGAAACCTCAATTGTTTTATTTATTTTGTTTTGTTTGTTTAGTTTATCTTGTTTGTTTTCTGATGTAGAGTAGGATGTGTGCTACTGATGCCGTGGTGGTGCAGTGGTTAGCGTTTTCACCTCACAGTAAGATGTCTCAGCTGGAGCACCTTCTGTGTGGAGTCTGCATGTCCTCCCCACAGTTGAGTGACGTTACAGACATGTAGGTAGGTGCGTGTGTGAATGGGTGTGCCTCCTTTGAAGTTTGGGCGTCGGGCTGGCAACACTGCCAATCATGAGGGGACTGGAGTTCCGCTGTGGCAACCCCTAACCGGGAAAAGCCAAAAGACATTACTAGTAGGATGTCTGCTACTGGTGTTAGCTGCACTATCTGACATAATAAGAAAAAGGAGGTCAAGGATGACAGGATTCCTAAGGGCATAGTAAGAGAGGCACAACTCTTCAGGAGTCTGAAAGTCATAAATTATAAGAACAAAGCTTTCAATTTCTCCTGGTAACTTCAAAGTCTTAAGACCAGAAATCATTTTAGTTAGGAACCTTTGACCTTTAAGGTTTTTGATATCTAGTAAGATGCATTTCAAAGGACTGGTTAAATTCTATAATGGCTAAATTTAAGGAGATAATCACCTGAGCTGAAAGAAATGCTGCTGACAGTTTTAAAATATTTAAGATTTCCTGCTACAGTAGCCACGTGGTGATCAAAGAAGAGAGAACTTTTCACCCAAGTGCTCACATCTCTAATCACTGTTTCATTTGGTGGTTCATTTTGAAGGATAAATGTGTCTTCAGTGGATTTGATAATTTCACCTGGTTTGCAGTCATTCAGCGATCATTATTGGTTTTGATGTAAAAGAAATAAATGTCAAACAGGAAAGCACCAAGTACAGATCCCTGAGGGGACACCTTGTCTCCTTCTCCCTTGTACAAAAGGCATCTGCTCTACAGATAATGTAATGATGTCCTCCTTTATAACAATTGCAGTATTCTTTACTCTTGAGGATATCCTGCCGAGGATAGCATAACATCTGACCAGTATACTAAAGCTTTTACACCTTCCAGGCACTGTACATCAGATGTGCAAGGCGTAAGGTACATGTGTAATGTTCGGATATCTAATCCTCAAAACTTCTTTGCTGCCAGTCCGAATGCCATCATTGAATTTGATCTGTATGTGCCATTCACCATTCTGGTTCATCTTCTGAGCCTTCCAAAGAAAAGTGCCCCATCGGGGTTCCTTCCATTCATTTTATTCTTCCTTGTGGTTTGCTTTCATGTCATCCTGGAAGGGAAAATGAGTGAGAGGCAGATTCCTCACAAAGATAGACAAATGAAATGCCTTTTTTTTTGTTTAGGTGCCAAGCATGGCCATGCTCTGTATATCTGTCAGGTGTTTCTCTCTAAGACACTCCCCAGCCATTTCTCATCCCTTTCTATATATTTGGAAAACCATCATCTGAAGCTTTTGACAGCGTTTCTTAGCCAAATCCTCCCACCCCAAAGTTCAGCTGCCACTTAAGAAAAAAAGCTAACAAAGAAAGTACTGAACCTGTTGCTGTCCAGCCTCCACCAGATATCTCCCTCAGGCTGGATGAAGAAACCAAGGACTGTCCAGTGCAACTGCCAGTTCCCTCTTCTGCATTCCAGTTGAAGGCTGACACAGAGTTGTTTACATGCACATCTGCCAAGGCTGTGCATACATATGATACGGATGTAGAGGGTAAGAACGGCTGATTATATCTGGGGCCTGGGGGGGGATTCCCCAAACATTAGTGAGAACGAGGTTCCCAGTACTGTCATCGAATATATGTAGGGGTCTGAACCTCCTAGATTTGTGTTCCTTTAAAAAAGAACAACAAACATGGCTACTGTGGCTAAGGATCTTTATAAAGTGGCAGGACTTTACTTAGGGCTGTTGAGTACTTTTATGGCCCTGAAACTCCAACAAGGGCTGTCTGTCCCTGCTTCTGTGCCCTGGTCTTCCACCCTTTCTAAGAGACCTAGTGAGTTGTTTCTAGTGAAGAATCGTTAGTATATCCCTCCCAGATCTACACTTCTCTGACTCAAGAGGTCTGATAAAGATACTTTATCCCCTGACTCTCCTTTGAAGAATTATCCTTTGGGAATACAGCATCCCATATGATGCAATATTTTATGTGGGAATGTTGCCAGGTTTCTGAGGTTAAAAAGAGATATTTTAAACTCTTGCAAATAGACTCATCCAGACCTTCTGCACCCCCTTCTGTATTAGCTGCACTTTTGGATACATTCACATCAGCCTGTCAGGCTCCTGATTCTCATCTTCCAGCCTCTAATAGGCTAGACAGATTTTATAAAGCCACTGAGGATCATAAATACGTGTATGAAAAGTTCTTTCTCGAATCCTGCTATTGTTTCCATGTCTGCAGATAATCCATCCAAACTGCTTTCCTCTTCAAAGCTTTTACTTTCTAAAAATGACAGCCATCTTACGGAAAAGTATGGGGGAAAAAGTGTATACTTCTGCTCCCTTGGCTTTTGGGACATTAATTATCAGTTCCATGTCACTAGATATGTCCTGGCACCTCTCTCTCATTTGGGTGAGGGGTAAACTGAGGTGCCTGATTCAGACAGTAAGATTTCTGCTCTTTCTCTTCTGAGTTCTGCCTCTCCAGTAGCTCGCCATTCCATTAAAATCAGCTATGATGCAGCTGATGCCTGTTCTAGCGTAGTTGCAACCAGTTCTGTAAGGAGATACTCTTGGTTGTGCCTGCAAACACTGCCTGAGAACATTAAGGCCAAACTTTTAGATTCTCCCTTAGACAACCAGAATCTATTTGATGCTGCTGCAGAATTGTTTAAAACCCTTTAGGATAAGGGTAAGGTTATACAAGACCTAAAGCAAATTTTTGTTTTCCCATACCTAAATTCCAGAGGAACTATCTATCAAAATCTTCTTCTGTCTGTAGCCAGCCTAGACAACCTTCTAGGAGCAAAAGGGGTGACTAAATGGATTTTCCTAGATAAGCCCACTCAGAGTTCCGGAGGCCAAAAGCCTTCTTTTTCTGACAAATCTGCTTCTATCTGACATCCAGTTTCCCCTTCCCCTTGACCAGATTCCTCTGAATATCATACTAACCCTTTCCTTTCCCGTTGATGAACACACATGCCTGGGTCCTTTCCATCATCTAACATGGTTATTTTATGGCCTAGAAGCCCCTCCTCAGCCTCATTATTGCCAGCCTCCACATTTATCTTTGGTTATGTGGGATTTGGTGGAGCAGTGAATTATCTAACTTGTTCCCTTGTTTTAGCAGGGAACATATTTTTATTTCACAATGTTTCTGGTTCCTAGGAAGGAGGTGGGGTCGGGAAGGCCGATCCTATGCATATCCTTTCTCAGCATTTTTCTCAAGTTTCCTTCCTTCAGGATGTTGTCTCTTCAGGCACTATTCCCACTTTTGCTTTCTCAAACTTTTCTGATATCCCTGGATTTGAAGGATGCTTACCTTCATATTCCTATCCATCCTCTCCTTAGGAAGTTTATATTTTTCTGTTTCTTCCACTCATTATCAATTTTCTGCTTTGCCTTTTGGTCTTTCTACAGCTCTGAGGATATTTACCTAATGTCTGGCTCATGTGGAAGCCTACTGCAGATTAAAGGGAATTCAAATATTCCCTTATTAGAAAGTCTTCTAATTTAAGTCCCCTGTCAACAGCTCTTGCTTCAAAATCGACACGTCACTGTACTTTGCAGTGTGAGGTTCACCCTCAAACTCAAAAAGTCTGTGTTGACTCCCTGTCAGGACCAAGTGTTTTTGGGTTGCAGGATTCAGACCATCGCAATGTTGGCTTGTCTCCTGCTTCCCAAGATCCACTCTTTGACTGCTTATTTCCAGTCTCCTGCACTTCCAGTCCTTTCTGCAAAGGAATTTCTTTGAGCCCTGGGGAATATGGTATCCATCATTCCTATGTTTCCTTTGGCCAGACTCCACATGAGGAACTTTCATTGATATCTCAAGACCTTTTGGCTCCAGCACTTGCCACTCTCTGCAGTATCTGGTTCCTCTCTTAACTTTGCACAAGTTTCAGCTCCGCAGGTGGCTTCATCAGATTTCCCTAAATCCAGGTCTGTCTTTTCAGGTTCCTCTCCCTACTCATGAGCTGTACATAGATGCTTTCAGTCACAGTTGGGGAGTCTCCTCTGATAACATGAAAGTCTAGGGTCTTTGGTCCCATTAACCAACGACAGACCATATCAACATTAAAGAGAGGAGGGGTCTACTTCTAGCTCTTCAGGCCTTTCACTCCCTTTGGGTTACAGGTCTTCTAAAACATTTTTACAGACAATACCACAGTCCTGTAGTACATCAACAAGCAAGGGGCATAAAATCTTACCTTCTTTCCAGGCTGGCTCTTCAGAGTTGGGATTTTTCAGTCTGCTGCCATCTAATTTTTCAAGTGGTTTATCTTCAAAACACATTTTAATGGCAGACTCTTTAAGTAGGTCCAGGACAAATCCTCACAAATGAATGCTTCACAGAGGGGTGTTTCTGGACATTGTACATCAGTGGGATACTCCACCGGTATATCTTTTTGCCACCCCTCTGAATAGACAACTTCCCCAGTTCTATTCCAGAGTGCCAAGTCTGCTGGCTTGGAGAGTGGATATGAGAATTAGGGGCAGGGGTAGGTGGGTATAAAGGAGCTCTGGAAGCCATTTCTGGAATACAACATCCCCTGGTGACCATCCCTGGAAGAGGGATTGTGGCAAAGTAACTGCTGCACTTGGTGTAAGGGGAGGCAAAGGGAGTGCCCCAGTGACTGAATATCTGTTTGGATATCACTAGATTGAGGGACTGCTCATGAGGCATAAGGAGTGGTCTGCTGAGCCTGTACACTAGGAAATTGAGTACTTCTGGGATATGTATTGCTTTGAGAAAAAAGTACAAGACCATCGTCCACTTCCAAACCATCATTGCTTTCCAACATAACATATAAGAACTGGTTCCTTCTTCATTGTTAATATAGCAAACTACTGTCATGTTGTCAGTTTGGATAGAAATCATGCCCTGAAGAGAGCAGTCCTGTAGTATGACGACTGCCTGCAGCTCCAGAACATTTATGCGAATGTTGGTCTTATCAACTGTCCAAAGACCTTGGACTGTTCTTCCATTGTAACGTCCCCCTCCCACTTTAAGGAGGAGACATCTGTGGTCAACAATGGTCATTGGCTTGGGTGGAAGAAAGGGCCTGCCAGAGTGGATTGTCAAAGTGTAACAACCACCTCAAGTGTTTGGAAAGATGGTGAATGCACTGTGTCCACTGTGCTTGAAGAAGCCATTGCAGAATCCTCATATGAAAGCATGCAAAATATACCATTAGGATCAAAGACACCATCAGCCTCAGTACCCTGAGAGTCAAGGCTGCAGTAGGGTAGGGGTCGTGAAGAAGACTGTACTGCTATTTTCAGTCTTGAATCTTGTGTAGTGGCAGATGGACTATGGACTGCATAGCATCCAGATGACACCCTGTAAATGTAATCCTCTCTACTCTCTGAAGGCTCAGCTTCCGAAAATTTATTGACATTCCCAATGACTGACACAGGCTGAAAATGTAGTCCCTGGCTGACAAAAGGGACTCCATTAAGAGGGGTAGGAGCCAGTCAACTAGATATGGGAAAGTCTTGTATCTGTGTAGTCGCAGATGAGCCACTGTGACAGCCATGCATTTGATGAACACCATCGAGCCTATGGTGAGGCTAAATTGTAAGACTCAGAATTGATAATGGCTGATTTCTGTCCAGAAGTGAAAGTACCTCCTTGACTCCTTTGCAATCTTGATTTCCAGACATATTTGTTTAGCAGGCTGAGATCTAGGTTGGGCTTTAGGTCCTGAGTTTTCTTCAGAACCAAACAGTACTTTGAATAAAACCCTGATGCTCTCTGGTCTGGTGGGACATTTTGATGGCTGTTTTAGAGAGAAATGAAGCTATCTCCTTTTCCACTGCCTTGCCCTGATTGGGCAGAGCATCTAGCAGCAACGGTTTGGGCTGTGGTGTATCAAAAAAGTGGTATGGAGTAGCGTCCATTTGTATTGTGTGATGGCCTGCCCTGCTGCTGGGTACAGGGACAGATAACCCCTCCCCAACCACCTTCAGAGGGGAGCAGTTGGACAGACCTTTAGGGATGCTGCAATCACCAGTGACAGAAGGCGCCACAATATTCTTGGTTCTGTGAACCTCCTTGGCTTCTAGGCCTGCATCTGTTGAAGGGGCCGTCTCTACTACAGCAGTCCCATCAGAAGACGAGTCAAACTATTGACATTTAGACTTCCTAAACCAGACTGAATGAGGATGCTTTTGGTTTCTCTTACATGCTCTCTAGGGAACAGAGAGAGGGAGAGAGTCGTCCCTTCTTGTTTACACTTCTGTATCCTTTACTTCATCAACATGCCAAAAATGGAGAAGCCATCAAATGGGATGCAAGTAAAAGACCCATTGAAGTGGTCTGCAAAATCACAAAGGTGCAGGCATGCATGGTGTCTCATTGTTACACCAGTCTGAGCTGCCCTAGCTGCTCTGCCTGTCTCATGTGGAGCATGAAGAGGTTGGTCATACTGGACAAGGTTGTCAAGGATGTCTCCAATTTCCTCGACTCTCTCGTCGGGAGATTTCAGAGTAGATAGGGCTTGCTGCATCAAAGCTCTCTAAAATCGGTTCATGGTGTGGAATAGTTCAAGGCTGTTAACATAAAAGTGCCTGAAGCTTAACCCCACTTCCCAAGTATGTCCATTACCCTTAATTACTAGTTGAGGGGATGAATAGAAGCTGAGTCCCTCAGCTCTTGCTTAGTAGCTGCCACCACAATGATAGAGTCAGCGGAAGGGGACTTAGCCCAATGCTATTTGTCTTTGTGAGTATTTTGTCAGGCTTTTGAAGGACTACTTCATAGGTATTGGCTTCCTGCCATGACTTAGTAACTGCTAAGTCAATCAACTTGTCAGCCAGGGCACCACCCAGAAAGTTGATGGGGCTGAACTGTAAGCTTAAAAAATTGTGTCATTTTAAGAGCGGTGTTGAGAAGCCAACATCTCCTCTGACATACAAGCTGTAAAAGTTTGCCAAATGAAGCATCTTCATGAGGTCAGTGGAAGCATATCTCTCTGTCCTATGTGTTTCTATTTGATATTAGGGACTCTGGGGAGTGCTTTTTCTTGCATGTTCTCTTTTTGGGTATATCAGGGGAGGAGTCATCCCTAACTCCTCAGAGGATTGGTCCTGGTTCGGAATAGAAGTTTTGAAGCTTATGTCAGCTCTTTCCCAAGGACAAAAAGACAAATACAACAGTGGGTAGCCGTAGATCCAAAAATGTAAAATCAAAGTAAAAAATAAAAATGCTGGAAACAGTAAAATAGTCAGTTTATTGTGCAAGTATAAAACTTTTGCCAACTGGCTTCCACAGGCAATATTGAACTTACAAAACTGAATCTGTATTTAAAACCTCTAAAAAGTTACATGTTTAAAACCAATTAAGCAATTAAACTTGCTCATGCAAATATCCAAGAAATGGCTTTAAGGTGAAAGCACCATTCAGACCAGGAGGTGTATGTGCTCTCATTCTCCGTACCCAGCGCATCTCTTCATTTTCAGTCAATAACTTTATATCACCACCTCGTAATGGCATATAAATTACTTTCAGTATCAAAAATGTAAAGCTGTGAGCATCACCTTTATCTAAAATATGTTTATATAGTGCATTAGTAAAAACTTTCGTCTTATTTCTGAAAGATGGTCACCTATCCTTTGTTTTAGTTTTCTACTCGTCATTCCCACATAGTAACCATCACATAGGTCACATATAGCCATATAAACAATGTTCTGTTTCCATAAGCATATAGCCTGAAGTCAAGCCCTGTGTCCCAAGGACACTGGATGGGAGAAAGGCAAGATGGACTGAGTTTCATAGGAAGGAACTGAATCTGGTGGGATCTGAACGTCTGCTCTCTTTGGAGTGGCAATAATCCTCCCCAGCTCCAGGAAGGCCAATCCAACCTCCATCAGATCCATGGACACCAACCCAGCCATTGGATCTGCCCTACCCCACGTCTGAGAGAAAACTAGATCCAAAAGAGGAACCTCTGACATAGAGAAGGGGGATGGCCTTGATGAGGGGATCAGAATCAAAGGCTTAAAAGCTGAGCTCCTTGAAACCACCAAAAAGATGCATGTGAAATCCCTTACAATGATGCTGAAGCCCCAAGCTTGAGTCTTTGACTTTGAGATTGCACCAACTCCAAGATCAAAGTCAAATACATCATAATACAGGATAAAAAATATTGCATAATAACTACAGTAATCAATCAGAGGAGGTTAGAAAAGATTGAGAAGAGAGACTGGATAAGCAATTCACAATGAGGAAATAGGAGTACATATGTATGGCTCCCAAATATGCAACAACAACTAGAAGATATAGGATTTTTGTTTGGAAGTGTTTGCATAGGTATTTTTATACCCAAAGCAGACTCCAAAGAATTTTTCCTCAGGTAGATTGAAGATGTTGGAGGTTTGATAGAGAAGAAATAAGTAACTGGGAACATATGTTTTGGGAGTGTAGTAGGTTAGCAGATTTAAAAAAAATTTATACAGAGTAGTCTGTCATAAATAGTGGATGAGGAAGTGATTTTTGAGCCAGATACAGGATCTAAATTGCCGAGACATACTAAGGCATTGTTAAGTTTAATTCTGGAGGCTGCCAAAAAGCAATTACTAGAAAATGGAAATTAAAAGTCTAGGTCACATATATGGGAGGGTGGCCTAATGGTTAAGGGTGTTTGCCTTACATACACAAGGTGCAGGGTTTGAGTCTCAGTACTAACCTATGAACCTATTTGAATTACTGAATGCCGTAATGGAGATAAAAGAACTGGAAGTGGGATCTTTAGAAAAGGGTAGGAGCAAATTACATAGAAAAACTGAAAATTGTGGGAACATTAAGGCATGAATAATGTTTTAGAAGAGGAGTGAGATTTAAGGGAAGGTAGGAATTGAGCAGTTTATGTAAAGTCGGCTTGATGACAGTAATGCAGAAAAACACGCTATATAATGTTCATAACTGGAAATGCATCAATATGGCTTGTTTTCTTTCATATAAATGTAGGTTTGCCAATGTCTTAAATGATTATTCAATAAATGTGTGTAAAAAAAAATTGACTGCATCAGATCCATAACCTGGTCCATTTTTTTCTAAAGATGCCTGTTTTTGGGAGAGTCCTGTACCACAACTGTATCCACTGGTTCTGAAGGAGGAGTACATGCCACCTGTATGTCGAACCTTGGTGAGATTTGGTGCTCAGGATGGGCTGATAGACTCAGATGATCTCTTCCTTGACTCAAACTCTTATGCAAACTTTTTTTTAGATTTTGCCACCTCTGGATCAGGTGGCAACAGTCCTTTCAGAGAGCTTATTCCTCCTATCGGTCCAAAGCTCTAGGCCTGAAGCCGGCACAAATATCACACTCAACAGATAATTGTGGCACCCCAAAGCACACCACTTAAAGGCCGTGTGTCTTTGGGGGGGGGGGGAGTCTTGTGCCTGTAAAGCAAGCACTTTTTGAAACGGTTTTGTTTATTCTTGTCCATAAGTAACAGACCTTACATACACACACACTATTCACTACTAAATATTTATCTAGCTGTGGAAACAAACTATAAGCCTTTATGCAACTATCTATCACTCTGTTAACTCTTAATAAGAATGGAAAGAAAGTGGCTGAAGACATGTCATGAAAAAGGGGCTGACAAAACAGAGCAAGTGCTACATTACAGAATTCAAAATTATATTCCAAAAAAGTACAGAAATTGCCTAAAATTTGAAGTTGGAAATATATAAATGTGAAAGTATATTTACAAAAATTCTGCTAAAATTATTCCAAGGAGGAGACTTAGCTGATAATGGAGATCCCCATCCTTTCACTATGGTGGCTAACAAGATCTGAGGTAAATGAATGAAGTGGTGCATTACTAGAGGGAAAATGTGTTAAGAAGCTTGAGGCTGTAGCACTAATGCTGCCACGACTGAAGTGACAAGTGGCTTGTGGACCCACATGTTGAATCAGACTGAATGTACAGGAACTTAACATGTACACTCCTGAAGAAAGAAGGAAAAGAGAAAAGCCATGATGCAGACTTTTCTTCTGGAAAAACAGATGTTCTTGAAAAAGAAACAGTATTAAGGACAAGTCTAGATAAAATCACTTCAGCTAATAGATCTAGGAGACACTCTCTGATGACCTCCCTGTGGGAAGAATAACGACACCTTGTTGAAGTTTTCAGTAGTTTATTCAGTTAAGTAG
The DNA here is from genome assembly GCF_019279795.1 of Protopterus annectens. Taxonomy (NCBI): domain Eukaryota; kingdom Metazoa; phylum Chordata; order Ceratodontiformes; family Protopteridae; genus Protopterus; species Protopterus annectens. Next base: position 422,819,146 of record NC_056743.1, on the reverse strand, counting down.
GTAGATGGATGAATGTTCTTGTTCTAATACTTTACATTCAACTGGTCAGTTGTTAACAGGGAGGTTATCAGAGAGAGTGTGTCTCCTATAACTGCTAGCTAAAGTGAATTTATCTGGACTTATCATACCAGACTTCACTCAAGCCCCCTGGATTACCCCTGTTTTCTGTTCTTGAAAAAGGGGACATGATCTGAGAATCACAGAAGAATAACTCTGGGGTGATATGAGGAATCATATTTTCACTGAGGAAGTTATGGATGTTTAAAAAACCTTCCCACATACAGTGATGAATTTAAAACAAAAGAATTTCAACTGCCTTAAGACAAATACCAGTCTGTAATGAGGAGAATAAATCAAAATGCAAGTTATTTTGCAACAGCCTTTAGGTAGACCCGCAACTGTTGCTTGCCCGTTGTCACATTTTATGTTTTTGTGTAAGTACTAACTACATAATAAACTGCAGGATGTAAGGTATGTTAATATATCATAAATATGCATGGAAGAATATTACATAAAAGTAAGCTGTTGTCATAGTTCATTAACATAATTACACAGTTTCAGTCACCTTACTGTAAAATCAAATAATGAAACAAGACCGGTGATCTCGGGTTCCTATCGCGTGATCGAAAATTGTAAACGGCGGATGCATATTGAGCGGACCCGATTGGTCGAAACGTCTAACACAGAAATTGCTGTAGGGAATATTTTCCCTTTATTTAAATGCAGTGCAATCTCGGAGTAGGAATATTTGTAGCGGGGGATTTGGGGGCTTGCCCTCCTGCCTACAGCGTTTAGGTAAGTATAGTTTTTAATTTTTTTTATTATATTTTCAAAATTTCAAACATCGCTTATATGGCATTGACCATATGGTGTTAAATGTTTGAAACTTTCGAAATATAACATAGACCCGAGATCTCTACAAGGAATGCTTGACCATAAGCTTTATACATTAGGATTCAGATTAGCCTTTAAGGTTTACATTTCAGTCTTTTAGTAAACTATTCAGAAACACAGTAGGTTTAAGCATACATTGCTTGCTTGCTTGCTTTGAATATTGATTTGTTCATTTTTCATGCATTTGTAGTTTAAGAAACTTGCTAAAGCTAGGTTCTCTTTTTGGCACCTTAGCACACATGAACCTTAGGGATCACTGGACTTTGAGAGTTCCTTAAAATCAAAATGGTCTTGTTTATTCTTCAAGAAATTACTGTAATGTCTATTTTTGTCCATGTTTGGATCATCAAGACAGTTTGCAGTAACTGTAAACTTCACACTTAAGTTACACAAAGTAGTAATACACAGTTTTGTTAATATACTCTACAGTACAATTTTAACATTCACAATGTTAAACTCTTTTTCACTTTTTTCTGGCAGGTTCTCTGATGAGGTTGATTTCTTTGCAAATCTCAGCCTTGATGACTTCAGAGTATTAACCACTCTTGGAGTTGGAGGATTCGGACGTGTTGAACTGGTAAGAAATACTCAGTATTTAGTGGTATGGATCACTCTGGGGCTGTCATGAAAGTGATCCAGAAATAGAAGAAAGGCAAACCATTCACTGCTGCAACACATGCAGCTGTTAACTAAGCCCCTTATGTATTACTTCAAGATATTAATTGTTAGCACTTCTGTAGTACAAATCATGTAGCCAGAAGGTAGAGTAAGCACAAGAACTGGGAAAACAACAGAAGATGAAGTAAAAGAAAAGGTCAGTCTTCAGTCTTCAACTACCTAATCAGCGTCTGCCAAAGCCATAATTCTGCTGCCACCTTTCTGACACAGGGTTGCAGGTTTCCTGTAAACATCAACTTAAAAAAGGGAATTATTCTGGTCTCTCAAGCTCCTGAAATCAGCCAGCCAAGAAGTCCCATCTGATAATTTTCATACCCTTCTGTTACCAGTTTCACACAAGAGTACAGTATGACTGCCATATGACTGACTGTAGTATCAGAAAGGGGCTTATATTATGCTGTACCACTTTCCAGCCCCCCCACCCAAGGTTAAAGGATAGTAGCTACTGTGGTAGATCATCCCACAGTTCTACACATGAATTGCTTCTCCGTTTGCGTCTCTTCTCAGCAGCCCAGTACAGTTCCCTGTTTAACACCAGAGATAGGTTCATAGGTTGGTACGAGGCTACCTGCCCAAAGGCATTTATAAGCCTAGCCAGAATGAGTTGGCTTTCGCCGCCCCCTTAGATTAGTTCCCTGTGCCTCTGTCCAGCAGAGCCACTGAAGTGATCCCCAAGGTAAACATTCTGTTTCCCATCCACTCGTCAAGGTTTCTTTTGAAGAGTGTTAGCAAGGAGCTCTGCCTAATATAGATTTGGATCTTGTTCCAAAGCATGGGAAGTCTCTGGGACAGGATTCTATCCCTCCAGCACATCCTATTTACTGTTGTGGTGAGGTTTAGATCCCTAGAGCGTGTGGCTCGCGGGGATAAGGTTTTCTTTAGGTGGAGCATGTTCATCAATTCTGGGTTGGACATGGCCTTGTATGTCAGGCAGAGATCACCTCTGAGTAGACGGTATGCAACAGAGTACAACTGGAGTTTCTTCAGTCGAGCTGTATAGGGCATCTGTTTGAGGCCAGTGATCCTCTTGGTGAGGTACTTCTGTGATCTTTCCAGCTGTTGCAGGTGTCTTGTAAGGTACATTCCAAATGGGGCATTGTACTCTATGATGGGTCTGATGAGTGATGAGTAGAGGGGCACAATGACCTCATTTGATCTGGATGTGAACCCTTTTGTGATTAGGTGGGCCACGTCGAAGGATTTTCTAACCACTCTGGCAATTTGATTATCATAGGTGAGATTAATATCTACTTGGGTCCCTAGATCCCTTATTATATCTTCTGTATTTAGGGAACCACCACCTACGTGGTAGGTTGTGGGTAGTTTGTTTTTTCCAAAGGGGATGACTATGCACTTTTTGGCATTTAGCTTGAGGCCATGATTTTGACACCAGGTATCCTTCTCAGTGAGACCCTTTTGGAGGATGTCTGTGTCAGCTGGAGAGTCAATTATAGCCTCTAGTTTGCAGTTGTCTGCGAACTTGGTCAGCCATAGTCCTGTGCTTACCTGTACCTCTGAGAAGTATATGCCAAACAGGAGGGGTCCTAGGACTGAGCCTTGGGGAACGCCACTTGTAACCGGTTTAGAGTCGGACCTAGCTCCCGCAACACTCACCATGTGGGTTCTGTCCGTGAGCCAGTTGGCAACCCATCTTGTGATGCAGGGGTTTATGTTCAGGCTGGTGAGCTTGTCTATAATACCAGAATGGGGAATGGTGTCGAAGGCCTTAGCAAGGTCTAGGTAGGCTGTGTGTACCACCTTTCCCTCGTCTATAGCCTTGGTAACAGTCTCAAAGAAGTCCACCAGGTTTAGGAGGCATGATCTGCCCTTAACAAATCCAAACTGGGTAGGGTCCAATGTTTGGAGGTTCCCAATGTCTCTGTTAATGAGTTCCATGATGATGAGCTCCATAGCCTTGCAGACCAAGCTAGTCAGGCTTATAGGTGATAGTTCCCGTGGTCTGTTGTGAACTATCTCCACCTTTGTGGAGAGGAATAACTGTTGCTGTGTGCCACTCTATGGGTATGTAGCCTGTGGAGAGGCTGAGTTTGAACAGTGTGTTTAGGTGAGGGGTTAGTTTGTCTTTGAGCTCGTGTAGGACGCAGCCTGGGACACCGTCCGGTCCCATTGATGCTGTGTTTTTGACTTTGGAGAGGGCTGTTTTAACCTGAGTGTCTGTGATTTCAGGGACTCTACATTCTTCTGGTATGGTTATGGGCCCTTTTGGGGGTGAGAGGGGGGGTGAAGTTTGCACTGAACCTGTCTGCCAGGATGTTGGCGATATCGGTCGTTTCAGTGTATTTTGTGCCATTCTGCACTAACTCCGAGCAGATCTGAGTATTGCCACTTAGATTCTTGACATAGCTAAAGAATGCCTAATGGTTATCTTTGGAGTCCTTGGCAATTTTTCTTTCAAAGCTCGCCTTGGATGATTTTATGAGGGATCGTAGTTTCTTGCTGATACTGATCAGGGAGGTCTTCCCTTCTTGGGATTTTACTCTTTTCTGTACTAGTTTCCTCCTTCTGTTGTATAGCTTGTTTATGGCAGGAGTCCACCAGAATGGTTTCCTTTTCTTGGAGGAGTGAATCTTGGTCTTGCTTGGGATGGCACGATCCATGCATTCTTGTAGCTGCCTGTAGAATGCATTAGTAAAGGATTTTGCAGCTTGGACAGTGTTATCCTTCAGCATGGGGGCTTTAAAACTTTCCACCGTGGTCTTAAGTAACGGGAAGTTTGCTTTTGAAAAGTTTTTCACAGTGATTTTCTTGTCCGGAGGTGGGGGCGGAATATGGATATCCAAAGTGATTTGTTTATGGTCAGATCTAACCAGTGAGGGGTTGACCTCTGGTGTGGAACACCGGTCACCCATGTTGGTAATGACTAGGTCCAATATGTTGTCACCTCTGGTGGGAGTTGTTGACCAGTTGAACCAGGGCGTGTGAGTTTATAAATTCTAGGAAAAATTGGGCAAGGGAGTTAGTACTTGAGTAGTTCTCCCAGTTAATTTTTGGGTAACTGAAATCACCCAATATTAGGGCGTTTGGTAGGACCTTTATGTTTCCCAGTGTTTCCAGAAACGTGGAATGGGGGTCCTGGGACATGGTGGGTGATCTGTATCAAGCTACAATTTGAATTGCAGTTTTGCCCGTTGTTAGCTGCATGTGGATGATCTCTGAAGCATCGTGCTGTGCCACTAACCTGGAGGTGTGGGTATCCTTGATGAATATGAATACACCCCCCTGCCTTTTGTATTTCGGTTTGGGTTCTGTGGCCGAAATGTATGGTATGAGTTGTAGCCTGGTAGTGCTGGGGTGCTTTATGGAGCCTTAAATCAGGTTTCTGTTACTGCACATATATCGATTTTTCCATACTGAGGAGTGCCTCGAGTGCGTGTATTTTGAGGTTAGACTTCTGGTATTGAGTAGCATTACCCTCAGTTTTTTGTTACTTGTGCTATTTACGGCGGTGGGTTTGTCTTTTGAGCCTTGCCTAAAAAAGGCACTATGGGGGTGGCAAGAGCCTTGGCCAGTATTCGAAAGCCTAAGGGTGACAGGTGCAAGCCATCTCTAGCGAAGCAGCGTGGCTTGTCGAGCATGTCATCCCAGGCGGACAGACACTGGATCCCCTTTGAATGACACCAGAAACTTAGCCAATTGTTGAAATTGAGAATTTTTTTCTTTATACCGTGGTATCATTCTTGGTGAGGGCAGGATGCTACTCAGGGTCAGGGTCATACCGGCCTGGGCTACCTGATCAGAGAGCTCTTCCATGTCTCTCTTCATGTAGTCCAGGGAGGTATGGCTCAGGTCATTCACACCAACATGGACAATGACAAGAGTCATATTTGTACTTGTTCTGGAGTGACTTGAGTGCTTGTGTTATGTGGCGGATCCTGGCACCCGACAGGCAGCTAACAGTAACCTTCTCCTTATTCAGCCTAGTGAGTGGGACGTCAGTGTGCCTGATTATAGAGTCACCTATTACTAGTATGTTGGGTATGTTATTTTGCCTTAAGGGCTGTGATTGCATGGCACACTGGTTTGTGTTGGGGGGTGGAGGTTGCTTGCATGTTTGCTTTGGAGATCTCTGTTGGTTTTGCAGATTTTTATTTAGAGCCTCCGAGTATGTTTTCAGGTATTTATGTGTGTTTTTTTGCCGCTAGTGGTTTAATGGGTCTATGTAAGACTGGTGGTGTGATGCAAGTATTTCCCTTCTCCTCTTGACTGTCTGATCCAGTCTTGGGTTGAGAGAGCTTAGCCTCTAGTTTGGCTGTATAACTGCATCTCTCGCATGTATTAGTGTTTGGTGGTAGGAGGAGGGGGTTGTCTGTATACATGAGGCAGTTGTAACATTGCCTCAAAATGCCCAAATTCACCAGTTGGACTGGAGAGTACACCTGAAACTGCCCTTTGGACATACCAGGATAGGTACAGTGAACTGTTTTACTGGATGAGAGCCTTGTCCTTCTGTACAGTACAGGAGGGTCTAGTGCTAGGGTTTATAAGTGCTTGCTATAGGTTTTGAGCAAGTACCGGGCTTTGAAATTAATGGCTTGAGTGCTTAAGTTGAAAGTTTGTCTAGTTCCAAGGGAAAAATTGAAGAGGAGACTTTGTGGAGCCGGGAATAGTTTTACCCTAGCTAACTGGCGCTGCCCGGCGCACAAAGCCGGCCAAGTACGGTATTTACAGCAGGGAAATTAAAGAGAAATTAGCCCAAATGGCCAATAAACTACTAATTTCTTGGCTGAAACCACTCCTCCAGGGGCAGATAGGCTGCTCAAAGATCCCCTCTCTCACAGGTGAACAGAGAAACTACCTTCTACCCAAGTAAGGTATGGGCAAACACAGAGATTTGTAACACAGCCCTGAATTCAGTATTAACCTGAAAACTGGACTATACTAGCTTAGAAAGGTGTGAAGCAAGTATATATATATATATATATATATATATATATATATATATATATCTTCAGAAAATAAAGCAGATACACTCAAAAAAAACTGTTTAAAAGCACAGAAAAGGATACTTATTGTTATATATCTCAGATCAGAGTTGTAGTCAATGCCCCCCCCCCCAGTAATAAAGTAGGAAGAAACACAAATACAGTAAAAGCAGATGAATAAAGTGCAATTTTATATATATATATATATATATATATATATCTCAAAAACAATAGGAAACGAACAAACTGACTTAAACAAGTTACCCAATTAACCAGAAAAAAGATCAAAAATGAGCCCTGTTCCAGCAGTCTTCATAGGTTCATAGGTTCATAGGTTTATACTAGGCTATCTGCCCTAAGGCATTTATAAGCCTAGCCCAAATTTTTGTGCTTCATACCTTATATGAAAAAATACTGTACTGTTGTTTTTGATTGTGCCTCTGTCCATGAGTCCACGGAGTATTCCAGGGTGGGTGGCGATTTGAACAGAGTCAGCGAGGTGCTCTGCCTCACATGGACCGGGATTTTATTCCACAGCATAGGGAGTCAGACAAGTTCTAACTGCACACCCCTGCTTACTAGGTTGCAGGGGAACCTTCTCCAAAAAAAGATAGCCTGGATCTGCTCAAGTTATACAAACAAAGCTAGATTCAGCAGGCCTGAATCTGGTCTATGCTACAGCAACAAGGCGCACCAATTTCAGAAATAAACAGTTCAAATAAGCAGGCACAATAAACCTGCGACCAGAAATTTCCAGCTCAGAAGGACAGAATCCAGCCTCTCCTCCCACAAGAGTGCAGACCACAAACCTTAATGTAGAATAACTGGCCTGAAGCCCAAGTGCTTAAGCCAGAACTAATACACTTTTAGAATAGCAGACACTGGGCCTTCAATCAGTAATCCCTAGCTTAGAAGGATGTAAGCTACCTGTTCTGACACAACAGTGCAGACCACAAACCTTCTTAATATAAAACAGCCTGTATGAACCCAAGTGCTTAAACCAAAGGATGCCAGTGCTCTTTGACTCAGACACCCTTCCTATCCTCCCAAGTACAGGCATTGCTGCTCAGGACACCCCTTCCCCGCAAGCTCATTAGCACACACACTGCTGAACTCAGACCCAGGTCACCAGCATTACAGCAGGATACCAATAAAGACGTAAACACTTACATGCAAATTTATTCATATGTTTACTGAGCCCAAAAGTCTTGAGCTTTCTGCAACCAGATATCTCTCTGGACAGGTTAATAACAAAAATAAATAAATAAAAAATAAATCAGAGTAAGTCAAGTAAGATTAACTATGAGACTGCATGCATAGATCATTGAGAGAATAAGTGCACACTGCTGCATATAATATTTAATAAAGCTTTAAGAAACTGGTATAAAATTATTCCAACAATAAAACATACTTAATGGCAGATGAATTGCCATAATAGTTAAGGTCTTCACCTCCCACGCACAAGGTACAAATTTCAGTCCTGATCTCCAGCCAATGCCTGTTTGGAGTTCGTATGCTTTCCCTATCTTTGTGGGGTTCCTCCCATTTCTGAAAAAAACATACGGCGTGTTTCCATCTCAAACTCACCCAAGAGTGGAGCTGTTCATTGCTCATGACCATGGTGCCCTCTAGGGAGAAGAGTAATACAGACAAACCACTTTGGACATCTGTGGTGTGCAATATCCTCAAGATAGGACAGCATGGATCACAGACTGTATACAGTGGTGGGGCTAGCCACTAAATGGTGTAAAAGTATGGTTTTAGATGATTCCGTCATGTTAACTAATGTCACCAAATGGCCATGAGTATTTGTTGGTGATAAGAGGGTTAAGGACCCAGCCAACTCTGACCTAGGCCAGGGACCCATGCTAATGGTGGGAGGGGTGTATGTGCCTCTCTTAGCCAGTATGTGCCCACTGTAAAGTCCAGGAGTGCCAGGGTCAATAAGCTAGAGGCTGGCTGGTGTCCAGTAGTGGCCCAGCTTGGGTTACCTGGGATAGCTCTATTGAACAAAAGCTGGATGTAAAACCAGTCAACCTACCAAACATGAACCAAGAATTGCTATACTCAGTGTAGATTCACTGAGAGGATGGAGCTTGGAAGTGGATGAAATGATGGTAAGCAGGTGGCTGGACATCCTCTATTTCCAGGAGATGAGATGGAAAGGTAGCTTGGAATCCAAAGTCTTCTAGTCAGGAGGAGGACAGGCTGGAAATGGTGTGGGAATCGTGGTGAGGGAGAGGCTTCAGAAGACGCTGTGGGATGTCATCAAAATTAGTAACAGACTCATGGCAATCAGACTTCAATGTAAGGATAGAGCAGTCCCGCAGCAGGGTTGAGATAGTGAGGAAAAGAGTGCATTTACAGGACCTACTAGGTAAAGCAGGACAACGGGAATTGGTGTTGATAATGGGCGACCTGAATGCACATATCGAGACAGACCGAACAAGATATGAGGACTGCCTGGGTCCACATGGGTGGGAAAATAGAAATAAAGGAGAGGCCATTCCTGGCTGACAAATGGCATGATAGTAGCCAATAGATGGTTCAGAAAGAGAGAGCGTCACAAGATCACATATAAGAGTGGTCAATATGCAACTCAGGTAGACTCTCTCATAGTAAGGAAAGGGCAGTGGGATATAATCAGTGATTTTAAAGTTATCCCCAGTAAAATATTTGGCGCACAACACAAAACACTGGTTGCCACAATCTGCTGCAAACATTGGTTACAGAAGGCTCTAAGTTCAACAGAGACAAGGCTGAAGATTTGGAAGTTAAATGGAGCAAACGCGCAACAGTTTAAGAAATTACTCTGGGCTCTAGCACCTAAAGAAGAAGACGAAATAGGTGGAGTTGAAGAATGGCAGTCTCTCAAAACAGCATGTTTGAGGACCACAGAACAAATATGCAGCTGAGCCAGATATGGAAATAACGTACATAAGGAAAGCTGCTGGTGGAATGCAATAGTCCAGGAAGTCATGAAAAGAAAGAGTGCAGGAAAAACTGGAAGATAAAAAAAGACTGACCAGACTAGGAAGGAATACTGGTTGGCTAAGAAGGAGGCTAAGAAAGGAGTTGCAATAGTTAAGAACAAGGCATCACTGGCATCTTTCCAACTTCTGGAAAGTGACTAAGTAGATGGCACAAAGAAACTATATCAGGTTGCAAGGCAAAGACAGAAAGATGAAGAAAGTCAGACACCCTTCATAAGGGATACCAGCAACAAACTGCTCACCAGTCCATAGGACATCAAAGGCAGATGGAAGGAGTACTTCCAGCAGTTTATGAATGAAGAAAACCCCACAGAAGCTGTACTGGCCCCAACACAGCCTACGATGAGAGAAGAGGAGCAGCCTACCAAGAAGCAAGAACAGTACTAAGGAAAATGAAAGCAGCAGGCTCAGATGAATCACATGAGATGTAATCAAGATGTTGAGTGAGATGGAGGAATGGCTCCTGAGGGTACACACAGCAGTGTGGAGAGAAAGGCATATACCAGAAGACTGCAAAATAAGCATAGTAGTGCCAGTGTACATGAACAAAGGGGACATTCACAGCTGTGGGCAGTGCAGAGGTATCAAACTTTTGTCATATGAAATGAAAGTTCTAGTGTGTGTGTGACTGATAAAGGAATATGCAGAGTAATATTAACTAAGATGGGAGATGAGCAGTTTGGTTTCAGGTCAGGATGCAGCACAACTGACCCAGTGTTTCAAGTGAGTGAGATACTTAAGAAGAATATAGAAATGAGGAAAGAGTCCAACTAGACATTCCTAGACTTGTAGAACGCATATGAGAAGGTTCCAGGAAAGCTGATTTGGGCAGTCCTGCCTTGGTTTGAATCCCCAAAAACATTGGTAGAGTTAGTGCAGGCTATGTATAGTGACCGAATGACTCAATTATGAACAGTGTTTGGTCTCACAGACCAGTTCCCAGTGGGAGTGGGTGTACATCAGGGTTCAGCTCTGAGCCCACTGCTCTTCATATTGGTGATGGACTACATTAGCAAACTGGTCGGGTGGGAGTGGGTGTACATCAGGGTTCAGCTCTGAGCCCACTGCTCTTCATATTGGTGATGGACTACATTAGCAAACAGGTCGGATGGGACAGAACTAAAAACTGAAGGCATGTGGGATGAAAAAGTATATATAAGATGGTTTTAATGGCAATTAATGGGAAGAATCAGAAGAAAAGTATTGAGACAGAAGGAAATACTGAAACAGGCTAACAGCTTCAGGTATCCAGGAGGGGAGAAGGGAAGTCTGAAGAAGTAGGTCAAAGCTAGAATCAGAGGGGCTGCAGCCAGCTGGGGGAGAGAGTGCATCAGCTGTAGTGTATGACAAAAGAATGCCAAAGAATTTGGGGAAAAAAAGGAGCACAAAACAGGGTGCAACCCATACTACGATATGCTACAGAAACCTGGGCAGTAAAGGCAGAGCAGTTGAGGAAGCTAAAGATAATGAAGATGAAGTGCCTGATACGGGTGGTAGGATGCTCACTGTGGGACAGTTGAAGAAAGGACAACATAAGAGCATAAGCCAAAGTAGCTCCAATTGCAGAAAAGGTCAAAGAGAACATATTATGGTGGTTTGATAACATGTGCAGAAAAGCAGAAGACAATTTGGTGAAGATTTGGGACAGACAGGAAGAAGGCAAGTGGAAACAAGGGCATCCAGCAAAAAGTTGGATGGACTATGTGAGAGAAGACCTCCATCAGTCAGTCATGAGTTTCGAACAAGGTTGGAGAGTGGCATTGAATAGCGAGATGAATACAGTGTATGCTACAGAATCCTGAAAGCCCAAAATCCTGAAAGTTCAAAATCCTGAAAACTCAAAATCCTGAAAACATACAGGATACCAAAACTCACTATATTCCAGCACAACTACATACAGAAACAAATAAAACACAAACTATATTACTGTTGTCCAAGTATAAGCAGGGGGCAAGCCCCCCTGCACCCCCCATGTGGGGAGCTGCCCCCCGCTACTTAAATATATCAACACCAAGATTGCACTTAGTGTAGTGAAGTGGGGGGTGTAGGGGGGCTTGCCCCCTTGCATACAGTTGAAGAGTAATATGTTTCTGCATGTACTTGTGCTGGAATATAGTGAGTGTTGGTATCCTGTGTACTTTCAGGATTTTGAGTTTTCAGTATTTTGAACTTTCAGGATTTTGGCTCAGGTCTGTAGCCTATATATATATATATATATATATATATATATATATATATATATATATATATAGATAGATAGATCCCTATCAGATCACTGAAATTTCAAAATTCAGGAGACCATATGTCCGAAGTTTTGAAATTCTGAAACAAACAAAAAAAAGAAAACAAAACAACTTACCTGTATGTTTTTGCAGGGGGGGGGGGGCAAGCTCTCCTACAACCCTTGCTACTTAAATATACCAACTCTCAGACTACAGTGAGGAAATGGCAAATCCCAGGTTCCTAGCTATACGGCAATCCCAGTAGATAGTTTTCAGATTTTCAAAACTTCAGAGATAAGGAGTTTTGAAACTTCGGCGATCTTCTTGAGAACCATGGAGATATATCTATAGCTATATATATATATGTGTGTGTGTGTGTGTGTGTGTATATATACATATACATATATATATATATCTATCGGTTTACCATGACAATGTCGCCGTGCACTTGCACGGCTATGACGTATTCGAACATCAGATGTTCGAATACTTCATAATGACAGGTCATCTGGCGAATGTTGTAATTGCAAATGGACTGCATTCGAATAACAACGTTAAGCTCATGGGAGCGGATCGCGGCAGTGGACAGGGAAATACATCCCTTTCCTCACTGTAGTGCGATCTCGGAGTTGGAATATTAAGTTGGGGGGTGGGGCACAGCCCCTCAGAAGAGGTGCAGGGCAGCCCCTCTCTGTAACCGTGTTTAGGTTGGGTAGTTCTGTGTATTTGGCAGGGTGGGCGTGCTCTGTGTTGCGTAAATGTCGCGACATTTTGATACAGCATTGTTTTCGGTTTACTATGTTTCAAAATGTGAATTTTCGATCCATAATTCGAAAATAAAGACATGATTTATTTTATTTTCGAATTTATGATAGTAAACCATATCTATCTATATATATATATATATATATAATTGTATATATATATATAGATATGTGTGTTTGCATATATATCTATATATATATATATATATATATATATATATACACATACATATATATATATATTTTTATATATATATATATATATATATATATATATGTATATATATATATATATATGTGTGTGTGTATGTATATATATATATATATATATATATATCTGAAGTAGTTACTTCATTTGATCTGCAACCTGTGGGTCATCGGATCCGACCTCGGATCCGAACCAGCAGCTTTCCAAGCTTCAAGATCCGAGCTCCTAGCTCCTCCCCCTACCCATAATCCCTTACTACCCACCACATTACCCAAGATCGTTTTTTGCCGCGGCTAAAGACAGTTGCTTCTTAGTGAAGAGCTCCTGGCCTGGTGAGATTGTTCCTTTTTATAGCAATTTCTAGTTTTAAATTGTGTGTGTGTGTTGTTTTAGTGTCGAATCCTTTAAAACCCACTTAAAAAAAAAAAAAAAAAAACTTTTTTTTCCTTAGTTTAGATTTATTTCTCCCCCTCCCCCCTAGTGTTTGGGTGTGTGTGTGTGAGAGAACTTATGGCTGAATCTAAGATCATATTTTCAAAATGTACTGAGTGTGGCCACAAGCTTTCCCCAGCTGATGGCCACACTCAGTGCGTTTTATGTCTGGGGGCAGCACATTTATCGGAGGCCTGCCAGATATGTGCGGCCTTCAACCCTCGGGCACTCAGGGACAGGAAGAACAAGCTGATCCTGGCGGGAAAACTCCCTCAGGAATCGGCTTCTTCTTCCTCTCCCAGCCAGGTTCAAGCTACTCCTGTAGCTTCGGCGCCGGCTACTCCCTTAGCTGTACCCGGGACTCAACCTCCCTTATCGGGTACTAGCTCTGTGGAGTCTAGTGCTTCTTCCCACAGGGAGAAAAAGAAGCATAGAGACAGAGAGGGCCATAGTTCAAAGAGGCGGGCCGAGTCTCATCCCTCGGCTCCACCTGAAAAGATTCTGAAGTCCCCTGAGAGGGTCTCCGGATCCTTGTCCTCTCGGCTCCGTTCACCTTCCTTTTCTCCGGAGCCGGAGGAGGAGGTTAGGTCTCCCTCGAGGTCTTCGAGGCGGCCCTCCCGGCCTGCCTCGACTACCTCCTCGCGGTCTACAAGGAGCATCTCCGAAGCAGACATGGATCGGATGATGTGAAGATTTCTACAGACCCAGATGCAGATGGGGATGCTCTTGCCTCCCCCCCCCTTTGGGAGGGAGTGCAGCCCCCATTTTTGTCCCGATTGCTCCTTCTCCGACCCGTTTTCGGGTCTTGGAGTTGTCGGATCCAGGCCCTTTCGGATCCGGGGATACGTCGGCGCCGACAGGGATAGTGTCTTCGACGCAGACTATACCTTCGAGCTTGTCGGATCCAAGCTCTCGGGGCCGAGGGTTGAGCATCGGATCCGAGGGAGTGGTTGTGTCTTCGGCGCCGATTGGGGTGGAGCACACCACTACCTTGGGTCCGATTGCTTCGGCTCCGACCCCGATCCTATCCTCGGAGCCGAGGAGGTTACTTTCTCAAGCTGGTGACAGTGAATCTCCCTCGGCTTTTGAGGTAGTGGAGAGGGTACTGTCGAGGTCATCCAGGTCCCCGACCAGGCCTTCGGATCCACCCGTGCCCCCACTGTATCAGGGTCTGTCTTCGATCATCCGTCCATCTGGACAGCCTGCTCAAAGCTTCCAGTTAGTTCCTAGGGAGGAACACCACCCGGTGGACGAGCCCTCTTCAGACAGTCCCGCCGAAGAGGTGCCTCGGAAGCACCATTGCAAAAGGAGGCACCTGGACTCCCCCGAGTCCATTACCACGGATATGGATTTGGATGATACAGAGGGTTCCCCAAGGTCACCCCCTGAAGATGTCTCATTTGGAGACATCATGGAAATGTTGTGTATAAGAGGGGGGTGGTATGCCCAAAAGACCTCCCTGGACGAGTCCGTATTTCTGGAGGCCTTTGAGGCAGGCCCATCTACCTCCTGGGTGTCCCCCCCAGCCGACCCCTTGGTGGACCTAATTACCACCAGGGCTTGGAAGCAGCCCGAGACCATGGAGCCTATCCCTAGATGCCCAGATAAGGTCCTCAGCCCTCCCTCTGATAGACCTTCTTGGTCCAAGGGCGCGCCGGTTGATGCTATGTTGGTGGCGGCGGCCACTAAGAAAGAACTTGCCCAAGAAAGTTTTTCGGTCCATCCGCCGGACAAGAAGTCCCGGGCTTTGGACCGTATTGGGAAGCGGATGTTTGCTTCAGCGACTTTTGCCATAAGGTCGCTGAACTACATGGCACACACTATCAGGCTGCAGCGTGACTTAATTAAAGAATACGCTGCAGCCCCTCCGGAGTCCATGTCGGTCCCAGACAAAAAGGTTTTTGAGACTCGAATGGCCACTCTAAAGTCCATATCAAATACATCTATGTGGCTTCTTTCCCATGCCATGGAAGGAGCCGCTAGAGCTAGCGGAGCGGGAGTAGTCTTGCGACGTCACTCCTGGCTCCGCCTTTGCGACTTCATGGATCCCTTTAAGGCGTCCTTCGCGAACGGCCTTTATGATGGTTCGGCCTTATTTGGCTCATCAGTTCGCGACACGCTAGTCCAAAGCAAAAAGGATGGGAAGACGCTGTCAGCCGTCGGAGTCCGCTTCTCAAACCCCCAAAGTTCCTTCTCCAGGAATCAGAGGGGGCAAAAGAAGCTGTGGTTCCGTAAATCTCAGCAATCCCGTCCTGCTGCGGACAACTCGTCCTCTAGAGGCAGAGGAGGACAAGGTGGACGCCGGCCCAGAGGCAGAGGGGGCCCGCGTAACTTCGGGTCTAGAGAACCTTTCTCGGAGGGACCCGCGCAACAGCCCTGAGGACTTGCCCGACTGTCCCTCTCTGGAGTCAGTCAGGGGGCGATTATCGGAGCACCTGTCAAACTGGGAGTCCATTACAAATGATCGATGGGTGCTCCGGATAATATCCAGAGGTTACACTATAACGTTCACCCCCCCCCCAAACATCTCCCCGATGTTCCACCCCATCAAAGGGAGTCTGCAGCTCAGGAAATTTCGGAGTTGCTAAGAAAAAGAGCCATCCAGCCCGTCCCCCCAGATCAGTCCGGGTTGGGTTATTACTCAGGTTCTTCTTGGTGCCAAAAGCGGGGACCTCAGACCCATTCTAGACCTCTCGTCCCTGAACCTGTTCATACCCAAGGAAAAGTTCTGGATGGTCACCCTCCAATCTATTCTCCCCCTTCTGTGGGAGAACGACTGGATGTGCTCGTTGGACCTCAAAGATGCGTACTACCATATACTAATGGACAGACGATCCAGGAGGTTCCTCCGCTTCCGGCTAGGAGCCAGTCATTATCAGTTCAGGGTTTTTCCATTTGGCCTAACCTCAGCCCCCAGAGTATTTACCAAAGTCATGGCAGTGGTTGCAGCCCACCTGAGACTCCAGGGCATTCAGGTGTTCCCTTACCTGGACGACTGGCTCCTCACCGCTAACAAGCATCTACTGGTTGTGGCGAGAGATTACGCCCTCTCTCTGTTTCGTCATTTGGGCATTTCAGTCAATTTAAAGAAATCCTGCCTGTGCCCCACTCAAGCCCTAGAATTCATAGGGGCCAGGTTGGATACTCGAATCTCCAGAGTGGTTCTGACATCGGTCAGGCTAAACAGTTTGTCTCAAGTCTTGGACATTCTTGAGCCCGCTCCTCCAGCAGAATTAGTCCTGAGGGTGTTAGGGTCTATGTCAGCAGCGATCGTTTCTCTCCATGCCCGTCTGAATCACGAGTGTTACAATGGACTCTCCAGGTCCAATGGTCACTATCGGTCCATCCCTTGGACATGTCGATTCCTCTGAGCAGGGCATGCAGGGACTCCCTACTTTGGTGGTTACAGGCTCAGGAACTCAAAGAAGGGAGACCCTTTGTGATTTCCCCAGTCAAAGCCACGTTGACCACGGACGCTTCCTGCCTCGGGTGGGGCGGGCATTACGCAGGCAAGTCCGTCCAAGGCACGTGGACTTCTCTAGAGACTGCATTGCATATCACCGCCCTAGAGATGAGTGCAGTGCTTCTGGCGTTGCAAACTCTCTATCACCTTCTACCTCTGGGGACTATTGCAGTCCAGACGGACAACATGTCCGTTGTCTGGTATATAAACAAACAGGGAGGGACCAGGTCTTACCCCCTGTGTTGAGAAGCCATGAGAGTGTGAGAATGGGCTATTTCCACCAACCGCTTTCTGATAGCAACTCACATTCCGGGGCGGTC